>NW_005200333.1:60512-63175 GCF_000372725.1 Emiliania huxleyi CCMP1516
GCCCCCCCGGTTGGTTTGGGGCCTGCCGGATTTTGCCGGGACCGGGTTTCTTTTAAAGGCCGGGGGGGACCTTGTGGGGCTCGGGGGGGGCAGGCCCCTTTTCCCCCGGGGGGTGCCTGGGCGTGCCGGGCGGGTCCGAGGGGGGCGGCCCGGGGGGGGGGCGTTTGGCCCCTGGGAGGTCGGTGTGTTGTTTGGCGGGCTGGCCCGGGGGGGGGGCCTTGGGGGGGGGGGCAGGCTTTTGGGGGCCCCCAGGGGGGGCCTCCTTTTGGTGGGGGGCCCCACCTTGGGGGCCGGGGACCAGGGGGGTGGGGCCGCCCTTGGGGCCTGGAGGGGTTCCCCCCTTTTCCCTGGGTCACCCGGCCCTCAAATGCCCGGGATGGGCCTTGGTCTTTCTCGGTGGCGGGGGGCACTTTTGCCGGAAGAAGGTTTTTCCCCCCCCCTTTCTTCCCCCCCCCCCCCCTCCCCCCCCCCCCCCTCCCTTACACAAAATTATTTGTTGATGGCAGCGCGAACCACACGATAACGCCCCCAGTTCGGCGTACATAGACCGCGCGCGCAGCGCGCTCCGTGTTTGGAGTTTGCATACCGCCCTGGCGGACTCGTTTACACTTCCAAGCTCAAGCCAGGCGCCGCAGGCCATAAAGAGGAGCGCAGATTAAAATGGCGCCGCAGGCTCCCCGGGCCGTCCGCGCACCAGTAACCTTTAAAAAACAAAAAGATCATCACAGCGGCCTCTGTGATCACCAATCTCCAATCTCCAATCTCCAATCTCCAATCTCCAGCGTCGACACATCTTAGGCCGGATCCAGTCAGATCTCCAATCTCTATCTCCAATCTCCAATCTCCAGCGTCATATTTTGCCGGATCCAGTTTAGATCTCCGATCTCCATCTCCAATCTCCCATCTCCAATCTCGATTCGGGGGGCCGGGGGAGGGGGGGGGGCTCGAACCTTCAAGGAGATGCGCTATTGATTCATTCACACCGCACATCTCCGATCTCCGATCTCCAATCTCCCATTTGACCCCTGCCGCCGCCAGCTGCGATCTCCAATCTCCAATCTCGATCTCCAATCTCCGCCCCAGTGGTGGATGCCCGGCGCGAGGATCTACGATCTGTGTTCTCCATCTCCAATCTCCACCTTTGACCCTGGCAACTGCCAACACGATCCACAATCTGTGATCTCAATCTTTCATCTTCAACCAAGCCCGACTGTGTGGTAGAATCGGCTAGGATCTCCACTCCTGGTCTGCGATCTACTGTCTGCGATCTACTACTCTCTCGCAGAGATCTCGATTACTCCAACAATAATGCTATGCTCTCACCCAGCCTTTTGAGATATGATCCCTCAAAGTCGAATTTTCGTTTACTGGTGACCATAGTACCGTTTGTCTTGTTTGCGTTTGTTCAAACGAATCCTTTAAAGTCTCGACATCACTAAGCTGCTTATGTGGCACCGCAGAGGCTCCCTTGGGGATGCCTGAAACCCCGAAAATTCTGCGCTACTTTTTTCGTTTATCCACATTATGCGAGTAGTAGACACCAGACACTAGCACGACCACAGACACATTCCTCACTGACATCACCGCTTGGGACCCCCCGCTCCGATGAAACACGCGTTCGGGCCAGGCTCGCGGCCACAATGGCGGTGCCGGTGGCCCCAGACCAAGCCGTGATCGCGCTCGGCGTCATGAGCACCGTCGTCGCCTTTGAGAGCGGCCGCGCGACCAGTAGCAAGATGGGGCTCATGCGCGAGCGGGTGCGCGAGGCTATGAGCACCGCATCGCCCGGCCATGGCATCGCAACGCGCTTCCTGCTCGCGCAGCGCAACAGCAAGGACGCCTCCGCCGTCGACGCTGCCGCGCTGGCCGAGAATGCCACGCACGGCGACCTCCTGTTCGTTGACATGCCCGAGCGCTTCTACCTCTGCGCGTGGAAAAAGGTGCTGTGGTACCGGCACGCGCTTCGCCACTTCCCTGCGGCCGGGTTCATCCTCATCGCCGACCCGGACGCCTTCATCCAGCTAAACCACCTGAGCGAGGACCTGCGCTCCGTCCAGCGGCTCATCGACCGCGGGGCAGCGAGCGCACACGTCCACTACGGGCTCGTGCTCTGGAAGGCGTTCTACAATGCGGTGAGCGAGGAGCCCGCCGTCGACTTCTCCGGCTGGCTCTGCGACGACTCGGGCGCCCTCCGGCTGCGCCGCCGCTTTGAGCGCTGCCGCGACGTGCTGCGCAACGCGAGTGCCACCGCGCCGGAGAGGCCCGAGTGGCTGCTGCCAGGCAAGGGCGCCGACTCTGCGTATGACGCCTGGGCGGAGGCTACGCTGCAGCCTCTCAAGGGCTGCAAGGGGCTACAGCGCGGGACGCGGCGCGCGCTCGAGCGGATGGAGGCGTCGAGCGGGCCGTACCCCTTCACGAGCGGCCCTCTCTTTGGCCTCTCGCGGCCGCTCGCCGAGCTGCTCGCGGCGCCGGGAGGGCCGGCAGACGAATGGCGGCGCCGGATCGAGCGCACGCAGCCGCTCCGGATGTACTTTAGCCGCGGTTTCCGCATCCCCTTCACGCTGCGCAGCGCGGCCTGCTACCCCGCCTCGTTCGACGCGACGCACGGGCGGTGGGTGTGGGAGCTCGCCCGCGCGTCGGGCTTCGCGCTCGACGTGACGCTC
>NW_005200333.1:67830-95036 GCF_000372725.1 Emiliania huxleyi CCMP1516
CAGCCTGACAAGCTGTCGGTGGCGCCGTGCTTCCTGCCCAACCTCCTCGCCGGCCCCTACTGGCCGGTGTACATCGAGGCCGACGCCGAGGGCCAGTACTCCATCGTGGCGGTGAGCGGCGGCCAGCCAGACGTGCCGACCGACGGGAGCCCGTTTGACCCGTCAACGTACAAGTGCACGCCCCGCGAGCTCGGCATCAACAACGCGGGCCTGTGGATCCTCTCGCGCGAGCCGGTGGCCGACCCCGCGGCCGTCGCCCGAGCCGAGGCGGCGCTCGAGGCGATGGGCGTCGCCACCACCAAGCTGCTGCCGGTCCCGCAGGGCGCTGAGTGCGAGGACGCCTACGCCTCGCGCTTCCTCAAGCCGCGCGACTGCGGCCCGACGGCCGACGGCCAGGGCCGCTGCAACCCGACCGCGACGGCGCCGCCCGCGCCGTCATGCGCCTTTAGCAACAACCCCCTCGGCCAGGCCGCCTGCGACCTCGCGACGGCGATCGGCACTTGCCAGTGAGTGGAGGGGCGCTCTCCAACTCCCGGCGGCCACAAGCTATATCCGCCGCTCCGTGCTGACTCTGTCCCATACCCAACATCCTGTCGAGTACGACAACCTTGCTGCTTGCTTCCCCCACCCCGCCCGCCGCCGCCTCGTGTGTGGCATCCGCCGTGCATGTTTATTTTACGTGCCCCCCGGGGATCCACTTGTGGTTTCTTTTTCCTTCGAACCCCCTGTTCGGCACAGAAGAAAAAGAGGCGCATCTCGGCCCGCTCCGCAGCGCAGCGGCGCAGGTATTCTTTCTCTCGAAGGGGCTGTGAATCCCCAGGGCCTCCAGGGCTCGCACGCTCGCACCTCAACCTCTCACAGACCTGCGCACAGCGCCATAGGAGGTATTTTCTTCTCAATAACAAGGCTGTGAACACCTCAACCTCTCACAGACCAGCGCACAGCGCCATAGGACGTATTTCTTCTCAATAACAAGAGCTGTGAACATGCTCCTCGGCGGGCGCTTGCCGACGCGATGAGTCCGCTGCCGACTCGCGCATTGCCCAGCGACGGCACGCGCGCGCCGCGGAAGACGCGACCAAAGCGGCCGCCTGCGCGTCCTGCGGTTCGGTACGCGGCCCTTGACGAAGGCAATTGGGCAGCGGAGTCGTCGGCTGCTCTTCCAGAGTCGAGGAGGGCGATCCCAGCATGCGCCGCAGCCGGCACTGCGGTCCTCCTCCTCCTGCTCGCAGCTTCGCAGCTTGAGCCTCAAGCTCAGCCTGAGACGCTGTCTTTGTCTTCACCACCGCCACTGCCGCCCTCGCCCTCGCCCTCGCCGCCGCCGCCGGCCTCGCCATCAGGGCCGATTGACCCGCTGGACAAACCCTTGGCCCAGGCCTGCGACACCCAGTGGGTGTTTGTGTTCTGTACTGGTCACTCTGGATCAACGACCATCCTGCAGCTTCTCAACAGCGTGACCGGGATTAGTCTGTCAGGCGAGAATGGCCAGTTGCTGGGGCTGCTCGCAGCGGCGGTGAGCATGACCGACCACGCGAGTTGGATGGGCACCGGCGCTGAAGCGTGGCATCAGGCTTGGGCCAACTCGCCAAACGCGAGAGAGACGCACGGTCTGGTGTGCATGTGGCTTCGGAATTTAGTGCGCGACAGACCTCCCGCGTTGATCCACGGCTTCAAGGAGATTCGCTTCCCGCCGGTGGAGCGGCTGCTGTCGCTCTTCCCCTCTGCCAAGGTCATTGTCAACTTCCGACGCGACCTGTCGACGCCAGTCATGGAGGGGGGCTCGAACCGCAGCGGCCGCATCGCCTTTGCCAAGAGCCGTCAAGGCAACATCGATTCCGCCGGGATGCGTCTACAGACGCACGACAACCCCGACCTGCACATGCCCGCATCGCACGACGGGGCGTGGACGTGGTTTTCGGAAGGCGTCGTGGGCTCACAATCGGAAGCGATCGAATGGGCTGACCGCATGCCACAAGCTCAGGTCTTCCGCCTTCCTCTCGAAGACTTTTCGCTTGGCACGTTCAACAGACTGCTGAGATGGCTCGGCGTCCGAAATTGCTCGGTTGCTGCCCTACCCACGAGCAAGTGCTATTCGTGCAGGCCCCAAAGACCGACGTCGATGGCGCGTCTCGTCGGCAGCTGTGCGGTTTCTGCTGCGCGTCCTGCTGCTGTGCCCTCCGCCAACAAGGGGTAGCGAACTGGTGTAATTAGCGTATGCACACACACACACACACACACACACACACACACACACACACACACACACACACACACACACACACACACACACACACGACACACATCCCCGACACACAGTCACACACGGCCGCGCGAAACGCGGATCCACGAAACGATCCACAACGTCCGGTCGTGTTGTGCGGGTTTGCCGCCTCCTGTTGGACAGGGGGTGGCCCTGGCGTGGTTAACACCCTTGTACAGTTTCGGCTGACTTTTTTAATCTCTCTCTCATCTGCGAGGACTCACTCACTCAGCCAGCCCTCCCCGGCTTGAAGTGGCACACCGGCGCACCCCACGGCTCGGGCGCCACCGGGGTCGTCAAGATCTGCTGCAGTTCGTAGACCTTCTCCTGCGAGAAGCGGCAGCGCCACTGCTGGCCAGCTGCCAGTGAGAAAATTTCCTCGCCATTCTCGCAGATCTGGCTGAAGAGGCACGTCTCCAGGTAGAAAATGTCGTCGTTTGCGTACCCCGCGTGGGAAAGGTGCCGCTATCGACGCCGGTCGGAGTCCAGCCGGAACAGCGGTTAAACAGGTGGCCGTAGCTGCCGCCTGTGTGCAGAGACCCAGGTGCTGCGGCAAACGCGATCAGGTTGCCGTCCTGATTCGCAAGCTTGCCTTGCGCTGCGCAAGCCTGCCACTCCAAGTTCCGACAAAGATTGTAGTCACTCGCATCGATGCTGAGTATCTGGAGGTTGGCGCGGACGCAGCGCTGTAGCTTGGTGTCGCCCCAGCCCCTGCTCTCGCACAACCCGCCAATCGAGCCGTCGCCGTCGTCAAACCCCAAGATTGCCGGCGCGCGCCTCGAGAAATCCGGCGTCCCGTCGCGTCGGAAAACGACAGCGTCCCTGTTGTTGTAAAAGTGCATCCAGCGTGTGCGAGAGCAGTGTCGCCCAGTCGCGACGCCGTCGAAGAAGGCGCTCGCAGGCTGGCTCGCTCCCTTCTGCCCACCGCTAAACCGCTGCACGTCCCAGCAGGACGGGCGGCCCGGCCCCGCCTTGGCCCAGCCCCGCTCGTCCCACATCCTCCGAAAGTGGTGCGAGTTGTCGCGGAGCATGGCGTGGCACCTCTCGTGAGTGAGCAGGCCGTCCCCATTCACCACCGGCGGGGGAGGGTACACCACTGGCTGCTGGGGCTGAGGGGGCAACGGGCTCGGTGGCGGGGGCGATGGCGGCCGCGGCGGCGGCGGGCTCGGCTGAGGCGTTGAAGGTGGCAGCCGCGGCGGAGGTGCGATCGGCGGCGGTGGGGAGGGCGGCGGCGGCGGCGGTCGAAGCAGGTAGTACGACGCGCCCGCGAGAACTACTGCAGGCATGAGGAGCAAGGCAGAGGCGGCTGCGATGAAGGCATGTGACGGCCAGGTCTTGCCGTCTGAAGCTAAAGGCGCCGCCGCGTCTACGTGCGGCTCCGTGGAGGGCGTGGGCCGATCCAGCTCGACGGCGTGTATGAGCCGGGCATTGTCCTCGCCGCCCCGCTGCGGCTTGTCGCCGGGCATATTGCCGCGAGTTGCGGCGCCCTGCGCGGCGAGTCTTCGGCGGGCGCTACTCCGCCGACTGAACTTTTTGTTTTCTTTTGTGTATAGTGCTTTTAGCTTACTGGGAGAAAAGGGAGTGCGGGGTGTGTTCTCTAGGCCCCTAAAGGGTAAAGGCCCTACGCGTCTCTTTCTCTCTCTTTGTGTATGTTGGCAGATCAAGCACAGAGCTGACACAAAATCACAGCGGGAGGAAGACTCGCCAGCTGCTACCTATTTTCTTTTTCGTTTGTGCGAATTTTTTGGGGGGGCGATCAGCGCTCCAACTTTCGCGGTGGGCGTAGCAATTCCTTTTTCCCAGGTTTCTGCCACAGGGATGCCGTCCGCGCCCTCCCGGGTCACCATCGCGGCCGGCGGCACGCAACAGCGCGAGCATGATAGCGACGCCGACCACCTTGGCGTGGCGCTCGACGCCGAGCAGGCGGCCAAGGCGCTCGAGTCCGAGGCTGCCGGCTCGACCGACCCGGCGGCCGCGGCGGCGGCCCACGCGAGGGCGAGCGAGCAGCGTCGCGCCGCCTCTGCGGCCTACGAGCGCGCCAGCAGGCTGGAGCCGGCCAGCGCAGAAGTCGCCTACCACCATGCGTCCTACCTCCGCTCGTTTGGCGACCTGCTCCGCGCGAGGCAGATGCTCTCCGACGCGGCGCTCGTGCACGCTGAGGAGCCCGCGATTGCATCGTCGCTCGGCTACCTGCTGCTCTCTGAGCGCGGCGCCGCCGGCGCTGCTGCCCGCCGCCACGGACTGCAGGTCTTAACTCGAGCGGCAGAGAGCGGAGCGTGGCGCGGCGGAGCTCCGTGGCAGCATCCCGTCGAGTACCTGTCCGCCGTGCCACCCCCGCCGGCGGGCGGCGTTCGCCCGCGCGGAGCGTACGAGTGCCTCCTCTCGCCGCTCGAGGGGGCCGCCGCCGACCTCGCCGCCGAGGCGGCTGCGGCGCTGGAGCGCTTCACGGTGCAGACCGAGGGCATCGCGAGGCCGCAGGGCGGGTGGCGCGAGCTCGACCTGTTTGACGTGTGCGGGCTGCGCGGCGGCGGAGGGGCGAGGAGTCGCGCGGCGCGCCTAAGGCCTTCCGAGACACCTCCAGACACACCTCAAACCACAAAGATGGCTCCGGGGCCCCTCTCAGCACCACCCCGACACCCTCTCAGCACCACCCCGACACCTCTCAGCACCACCCCGACACCTTCAGCACCACCCCGACACCTCCCCGCACCACCCCGACACCCTCTCAGCACCACCCCGACACCTCTCAGCACCACCCCGACACCTCCCCGCACCACCCCGACACCTCGACGCCTCCTCGTCGCACCACAGGGCGACCTGCGCCGCCGTGCGGGCCGCAGTGGAGACCTACCCGTACGTCCAGGGCGCCCTCTTCTCCGCTCTGGCGCCGGGCACCGCCCTCTCTCCGCACTGTGGACCGACCAACGGGCGGATGGCGCGAGATCGACCGAGATCGACCGAGATCGACCGAGATTGCCTGTGATCGACGGAGATCGCCCGAGATCGCCCGAGATCGCTCCGAAGACGGGCGGATGGCGCGCGCCGCCGCCTCCGCTCATCACACCACAAGAGCATGGGCTGTCCGCAACTTGCGATGCTCTAGCCGTTGGGTCCAGGCGCATCACGCAAGGCCAGTCTTCGGTCGCAGCACACGCGACACCACCCACTGCCCCCCCCCCCCCCCCTTCCAAAGGTGATGCACGTTGGGCTTCGTGTGCCGCACCCGGGCGCAGCTCGCTTAAGGCACAGGCCGACACCCCCCCACACCACACACCACCACCCGCCACCCAGCGCCCGCCACCCCCCCCTCGCCACCCACCCACCCGCCTCCCCAACCCCCACCTACCCGCCCCCGCCCCCGCCGGTCTCTGCGCTGGGAGAGCGCGTCTCGTCTCTCTCGCAGGATCGGCAGGCCGTCGAGCCTCGACGACGACGTGCAAGGCTCCGCGCCGGCTGACGCTGCGGTCGAGGTTGCGTGGCGCGAGGCCGAGGGGTTTGTGTGGGACGACTCGGTCTGCCACGAGGTTGTCTGGCGCGGCGGCGGCGGCGGCGGCGGCGGCGGTGGCGCGGTGGCGGCGACGGCTTTCGAGAGCGGCGCAGCGTTTGCGCGCTCGGAGCCGCGCATCGTGCTGCTGCTTCTGCTCCTTCACCCGGCGATGACGCGGATGCCCATCTGCCCCGCTCTCGACGCAAGCTAGTTCTCTGCGCCGGCGTGTGGCATTCAGTGTTTAAACCAAATAGCCTGCGAGAGAATTTGCGGCGAGAGGTCTCTTCTCTCGGAGACGGAGAGACGACGTCGACGAGACTCGAGAGCTCGAAAACGTCGAAGGACGAAGCGCGCGCGGTGCGCGAGCGCGTCAAGTCTCTCTAAGTCTCGTCTAACGAATGGTGTGCAATGCGCGCGTATCGTACCCTGGGATCCTACACGCGGCGACGGCGCCCTACGTTAGGTGCGTGCTGTGACAGCCTCGCAAGTCGCATGGCATGCGGGTGACTGGTTGGGTAGTAGTCTAAGTTCTGAGCCTCGAGGCTGGACGGGTCTAAGTGTGGCTAGCCACGCTGGAGTGCTTGCGCGGTCTAAGATCAGCGGGAGCCTCTTACATCGGCTAAGTCGGCCGTGGCACGGCCTGGGGCCAGGAGGCTCCCACCGTGATCAACGATACGGCGCAGCCCCCAAATTTTCTTCGCCTGCGGAGCGCGGAGGGCGATGGATCCTCTTCATGCTTAGCAATCGCCGCCTCAGCATCCTCCTCTTCCGATTTTCGTTGCTGCTCCTTCATTCTTGAGCGACGTCTAGCCAAACAGTTCTCACATGACACGAAGCTCCTCAAGCTTAATCAAACGCGTGACGGTGAAGCCTGTGTGTGCTGGTCCTCTTTGAACGATCCGCGCGTGAGGTAGCATAGGGCCTTGTTGGCAGCAGCCAGCTTGTTGCGCTGCTTCGTTGCGATGAGCTGATTGGGATCGCAGAAGTGCATGCCAAGCACCGCCACGATCTTGAAGCAGAACACATCGCAACCGCATCGTCCGCACTGCCATCGGCATGCCGCGCCCGCCGCTTCGCCGCAGCCGCCTTAAGGCACGCATAGCGGCAGCACATGGTGGGGGGGGTACTTGAGCAGGCGTTGCGCGCCGCAAGTAGCGCACTGGCCCTGGGAGAAGGCGATATGGCGTCGTGCGCGGCATACGCGGCATACGTTGGTGGGACGCGTGCAGGTATTTTCGGGTAAACCTGGAGGCTTTTCAGGTATACCCGGGTTTTGCCCGGAGTTGGCCTTATGTCGTCTAAGTTCATGGCCCCCGACCATACAGCGTCTAAGTCCGAGCCCGGCTCCGTTTGGGGGCTAAGTTGAGCGCTCGCTCGCTGCAGAGGCTAAGTGTAGAGCGACCCTCTAGCCCTACTACCCAACCATTTGCGGGTGCACAGACAAAAGGGCTAAGGCGGGGGTAAGGGGCGCTCTCTCCGCCTCCGGCCTGAGACGGTTCGCGCAGTCCGCGCAAAGAAGAGAGAGCCCAATGGACTGGGTATAGTGGGCTCCACCCTCATTGGGTTTCCACACTTGGTAATCTACCCTTATAAGTCTCTCGTGTCGGCGCCGACGCTCTTTTAACGTAGAACGTCCCAGCCGAAAATCCGCCCGCCACGATCGATCAGTCCACAATCGTCGGCCCCCAGCGACCCGCAGCGATGGATGCCGCCGCCCCCCCGCCCCCTGCGGCTGACGCGCCGATGCACGACCGGCCTCCGTCGGATGGCTCTCCGGCCTCTCCGGCCGCTGACGCGGCCGCCCATGCTGCTGCCGATCCGGTCCCTCTCACGCTCAGCGATATCCGCACAAGCTACGACAACTTTGAGGTCGCCGGCTTTGGCCAGGTGCAGCGCACCTGCTTGCCTCCATGTTCATGCTTCGTGCCCCTCCCCCCCTCTGACACCGCCGTATGACCTTAGGTGAGGGGCACGACTACCCGCCTGGAAGGCGCTCTCATCAGCAAGTCACCCAGGCACCAACTCCTGGATATCCGCACAAGCTACGACAACTTCGAGGTCGCCGGCTTTGGCCAGGTGCAGCCACCACCTGCTTGCCTCCATGTTCACGCTTCGCGCCCCTTCCCCCCCTCTGACGCCGCCGTATGAACGTAGGTGAGGGGCACGACTACCCGCCTGGAAGGCGCTCTCATCAGCAAGTCACCCAGGCACCAACTCCTGGGCGTTTACGCTTGACTACGAAACCATGCAGTGGATGCAGCTCGATCAAACCGGCGACGCCAACAGCTGGTCCCTGGGCGAGTTCCTCGCCCAGGATGAGGTGCGAGTCATGATGCTCGACCCAGCGTGCACCAAGTCGCTCACATTCCGTGAGTTCGTCAACGGGCCGATCATCTCTCCAAGTCGACTGCGATCTCGGACTCCGACAACTGGACCGGTGCACCATCCGCGGAGGACGATGGCTCCCTCGACGACATCCCTTCATCGACGGACGCCTTCACCGCCGCCGGCCCTGGGCCATCCAGCGCGGCCTCCGACGGCCTGCACGTGATCGAGCGGGTACAGAAACGGTGGCTGCCCAGCTCACACCCTAATCGATCTGCCTTAGGCACGGAGCCAACGGAGCCATCGCGCATGCCCGCATCGCGTGCGGCTCCGAGGTCTCCCGCCGAGACCGGCTCGGCGCGGCGCGTGGCCGCACGCCGCCGTTGAAAAGGCGAGATAGGACCGAGGGGAGAGCGCCGGCCACATCGAGCGAGCGCTGACGTGTAAGGTGTCTGTGCTGCTCCGGTGTGTGTGGGATTCTGCCTCCCCCCCATCTGTGCGGCGAGTTGTTTGCGGCGCGATGCCCGATCGTGCGCGATAGCCTCCCATTGTGCGTGGTGTGTCGGTGTGTCGGGGTCGTCCGGAGCGTGTGGCGGCGCCGTTGCCATCAGCGACTGCTCCACGTGCCACGACTGCTTTGACTGACGTGACTGACTGTGATGAGACATGAGAGCTGATGCGTGATGGATGATCTCCGACAACCCAAAACCAAAATGCAAATGCGGAGTGGCCCACTTTGGCGTGCAGATCCTGCGTCTCTCACTGCCCGAACAACAGAGACGGGTACCGCCGCAGGTCCCACACTAGTACATGATATGCGGCTCGTAGTCCTCAAGGCATTTCCCCGGTGCGAGCCTGCGTGTCACACAGGGATGTTCAAGGACGCACGTCGACGCGGGCTAGTTTTCCCATCATCTCATGGCGGCCAGTGCCAGGAACAGCGCAGAGAGCTCGTCCCCAACTCGCCGTCGCGGCCTCATCTACGCGATCGTCAGATTCTTCTCGTTGCGCCGCTCGAGTCGCCGCACGGCTCGCTCAGACCCGCCTCGATCGTCGTTGGAAAGCAAGCGCAGCCCGCAGGACACCTCTGATTGCGACCCGGTTGGAGATGATCCGAGGGTGGAATCCGCTGTTGCTCGCAGTCTTGAGCTACAGCCCCAGGCGGCAATCGAGCCAGCAAACTCTTCGTGGATCAAGGCGATCTGCAACAGCTTTGGCTTGTGCGTCGGCGGTTTGGTGAGAGCAGACGGAAAGAGCTGACACGCTCGCTTCGCAACGATGATCTCGTTGGGTGGCCGTGGGGCCTGTCCTTTTCTTCACACACGCTCTCTGTGTTGACCTGCGCGCCCTTGGCCTTGCGGAGGTGTGCTTCAGACTCATTGATATACCCTTCTCTTAACGCAAAGCTCTGCATTGGCATTCCTTGCCTGCGGGCCGAGCGTTTTTGATCTCTCGGTAAGTGGGCGCCCGCCCGCCGCCTCTGAGGGGGTCGGGCCCCCTAGACTGAAAACAAAAACAAAGTGTAGAAACCGTCAAAAACAGCCTGCGAGAGCGGCGCTGCGCGCCGCCTAGAGGACGACGACATCGAGGATGTCATGTTGCGCGATGGCGTCATCCATTTCGTCAAGCCACCTTCATCGTGACCGTCGCCACCCTCGCCACCGTCTCGCCTACGTCGCCGCCGTCGCCATCGTCGGCCTCGCTGCCGAGACGGTGCTGCTGCACCTGACTCAACTCTCCCACCCCCCTGGCTCCTAGTCTCGGGTTAGTCTCGGGTTAGTCTGGGTTAGGCTTGGGATTGGGTTACGGCTCGTTCCACCCCTCTCTCGTGCGTTCGCTATGTGCTTGGAATAGAGCGGACGGACGCAACTAGGCTCAATTCTCGACGTAAAATTCTTTTTCAAGATTCACGTCCTGCGTCTGAATCGTGCTCGCCTCTGCAGCTGATCTCATTGAAATAAGGAGAGTCTTCCGTGAGGAGTCCGCTAAATCGAAAAGAACAAACAACGTGAATGATATGGAACACTCGTTCGTGTCACGGCTCGAGCTACATGCTGAGAGCGTTTCTACTCTGCGACTCCGCTGCAAAGCCCGTTCCACTTGAACGGCGACGCCATCGCAGCCACCGCACGCCGCCGCTCCACCCTCGGGCCAGAGAATGCAGCGCAGGCCGTATGCATCAGTCTCGGTGCTGGCCGCAACCGCTTCCCGCTTCAAGTAGCGAGAGTGAATCTTTGAGAGCTGCGTCGATCCCTTCCCGCAGCACACGCTGCAGCCTGGCATGCCGAGGCCGGAGCAAGCCCAGCAACGGCACCAGTCCAAGCCAGGCAGCGCCCCCGACCCATCACACGCGTCGCAGCGCATTCGGCTGCCTCCGACCGCATTGAACAGACCCAGGCCGGAACATTTCGAGCACTTCGTCCACAACCCCTTCAAGGCGCCGCTGCTCTCACATTGTGGACAGTCCACGCTCACTGCCGAGGCCGTCTCGTACCGACCACGACCCCGGCACATCGGGCATGGAGTCCAATCGTCAGTCTCAGGCAGGCCGACAGGTTGCGACTCCTGCTCGCTGCGTCTCCGCAAGTCAGCCTCCTCTTGCTCAGCGGTGTCGCGTGTGAGAGCGTCGGTCTCCACGTCGATAGGCTGCGACGGCCGCTCCTGCTTCTGCAGCCCTCTCCGAGACTCAGCCTCCTCTTGCTCAGCGGCGGCGCGCGCGAGTGCGTCCGATATCTCGGAGAGCTGCCTCTCGAGCCCCGCGACCCCCTTCTCCGCGCCCATGTGTGTGTATGAGGCGGCGCCCGCCCGGTCAACCCCCCCCCCCCCCCGCCCCCCCCCTCGGCCCCCCCCCCCCCCAAAGGGGCCCCCAAGGGGTTTTTTTTTTTGGGGCCCCCCCCCCCCCCCCCCTTTAAAAAGGGGGGGATCTCCCCGAGGGGAGAGCCCCCCCCCCCCCCCCCCAGGGGGGCCCCAAGGCCCCCCCCCCCCCCCCCCCCCCCCCCCCCCCCCCCCCCCCCCCCCGGGGGGGGGGGGGGGGGGGCCGAAATGTAACGAATCGCGGATTGTCGAACTTCGGACACCTCTTGGAGGGAACGCCGCTCTCATCACCTCTAGATCTCACCTCTCCTATACCAAGAAGAAAGTCTGTGCGCAACCGAAATGAAACGAACTTCTCGGACACTTCTTGGAAGCGCTCGTGCTAAGAGGAGCACAGCTGTGAGCGCTGTCAGAGCGGTGTTTCGACACCGATATCGTTCAAGGAGCTCTTGCCCCGCTCAACCCTATCTGCAGCATGACCGCCGGCATCCGCATCGTCAAGCCCGTTGACGTCGTCGACGCGCCTGACCTCACCATCACAGAGTACGTCGGCCGCGTCGCATCCGCCGACTCTGCCTGCTCTGCTTGCGTGGCGACCGTGCGCACCGCCACAAAAGAGCTTCCGCAGTGCCCTTCGTTCGATGAGTTTGTGCTGGTTCTCGAGGGAGAGGTGCACATCCTGCACGGCACCAACCTCACGGAATGCGCCATCGTGCGGGCAGGCGAAGGGCTCGTCCTGCGCAAGCACACACGCGTACAGTGGGTTTGGCCTGGGCCGTGTAAGTACGTGCCAATCTGCTTGCCAGCCTTCTCGCCCTCGAACTGCGGGCGAGAGGAGACCTTTGGTGGGCCGGCGGCGAAAACCGAGGCGTCGATGGACCGCCTCCGCGAGCTCCATGCCGCTTCGGGCCTGGCGATGGCGAGGAGCAGGCTGGAGTCGGCCGCCTCGACGTGGTTCGGAGGCGTGGCGCTGGGCCTGCTGCTCGGGGTCGCCACCGCACGCGCATTGCGTTGAGGCCGGCGGGCCGCAGATGCAATCACCATACGTGTAGGAAAATGGCACCGAGTCGGAATGGTTTAGGAAGCCGCTGCCCGGCTCTGTGCGAAAGCGCAAGAGCCGGGGCAGGAGCCGCAGCGCACAGACAGGGGCCCAGGGCGCCAGCCAAAAGCAAAACCAGAGGGTTGTTGAGTGTGCTGTGATGGAGAGCTGGGAGGCAAGTACATTTTACACATAAAACACTCGACAGGATGCCAGACCGCGACACACACAGTGAAGAGATCTCCACACATGAGACGCAGACAGGGCGGTGCCGGTGATGTCCGGCGTGTGTGCGAGACAGTGGACAGACATACGGAGAACAGATCGCGAGAGACCGCGGTACGTATCGGCGGCGTCATGCCAGCGCCGGTGAGCGTAGGGGAGGGGCGGAGAGGCCGTGCGGGTCCCGGACCCACCGTAGAGACGCGACGCGATGCCCGTGCGGGGCCCGAGAGCTCCGCGGCCCAGCGGAGGAGCGGAGGAGCGGAGGAGGGCGGAGAGGGAGGGAGGCAAATGGGGGCCCCACTCAGCGCGCGCTTTTCGGGCCCGGCTCCGCCGTGGACGCGCGCGAGGCGCTCGCGCTGTCCCTCGCCTTGGGGAAGTAGGCGGCCATCCGGGCGGCGCGGTCCTTGCGCCGCGCGACGACGTCCTTGTAGAGGCGGTCGCGGTAATCGGACACGGAGAACTTTGTGTCGTCGTCGATAGGCACCTGGAGCGCCGCGGGGCAGGTCTGCTCGTCGCCGGTGGTGAAGTCGGCCATCCACGCGTGGCGGAGGCAGGCGCGCACGTCCGGCCGCCTGGCCGGGTTGAAGCGAAGCAGCTTGCGCGAAGAGGTCGACTGCGTCTGGCGGCGCGCCTAGGCGCCTTCCAATCTATCTATCTACGTGCTGCACGTAAGTGAGGAGCGGCGCAGAGCCAGAGGCTAAAGAGAGGGCCGCCGAGAGGTAGCGTGAAGGCAGAGGCAGCTTGCGGCGCGGGCGGTCGGAGAAAAGGTACGGCGTTCGGCAGGCAGGACCAGGAGGCGCAGAAGCGGGTCGTGTCGGTTGCAATAGTGTCGGTCGCACCACCCCAGTGACCCTGCAGAGAGACATGAAGGGCTAGGGAGTGGGCTGGCTCCCAAACGCGAGGAGAGACACCCAAGCTGCGCCACACGGTCCCACAGACAGAGACGCACGGCGCAGCGAACAGTGAAATCGCAGCGCAGAGAGCAGTCATGCAGCTCCCACGCCCAGCGATCGGGGAGCTCAGCGTGGTGCACGCGGCAGCACGCGCCCCCGAGTAGGACTAGAGTCGCCGCAGCCGGGCCAGCCGCGCGGCGGCGTCGAACGTGGCGAGTCCCACTACCTCCGCCTCTGCTGCGGCCGACGCCTGCGCGTCGGCGGCGAGCGGCGTGTCGCTCGGAGCCGCGCTCGCGACCAGAATCGTGTTGCCCTGGCCTGACACCGGGACTGCGGCAGCGCGCCCCGCAAAGGCGCGCTTGTAGCTGGCTGTCGCCGCGGCAAAGGCGGTGTCCAGGGCAGCGCTCCCAGTGTGGAAGTTGTGTACCAGTGTGCCGCCCGGGGCGAGCAGCGCGCGGCAGTCGCGCAGGAAGGCATCGCCGTAGAAGGCTGGCGGCGTCGCCTAATCACCGCGGTGGCGTCACAGCGCTGTCTCACCACACGCCGGATGCTCGCCGTGGCAGTGGTTGTGGTGAATGCGTGCAGTGGTGTGCGTGTGCATCAGCTCTCACGTTGTCGCTCCCAAACGCGTCCACGAGGATCACGTCATACGGCTGCCGGTCGTGGCGCGCCTTGTCGTCGGAACCTTCTCGGAACCTTCTCGGAAACTTTTCGGGCGCGCCTCGCACCTCCGCCCGATGCCGGACAAACTCCACCGCGTCGCCACAGGTCAGCGAGGCGGGGGATACGACGGCCTCGGAAAGTCCAAGGTACCGCTTGGCCGCCTCGAGCACGGCCGCGTCGAGCTCGACTGCTCTGAACTCGGCGCCGCGATACAGAGACGCGAGCAGAGCCAAGAGCGTGCCGCCGCCAAGGCCGAGAAGGAGCACTCGAGGCGGGTGCGCCTATCCTCCAGGAGGGCCGAGAGTGTGGGTGCGGCGGCATTGCGGGTATCGGCTCTGCGGGCAGCCGATGCGCGTTTGCTGGTATGGAGCGCAGCCGCCGCCTCCTACAGTCCAGCGTTGGAACCATCTCCGTCTCTGTTCTTATCAGGGGGTGGTCTGCACGTCTTTGACGCCCACACACCGTTCGCCGAGGGCTGAGATCGAGGCCGCGGCCATGACCTTCAGGTACTCGTTGGCGATCGCCTAGATCAGATACGGCCCGCGGACTGTGTCGCATGAGAGATAGGCGGCCTTGGCCTCTGCATGTCTCTCTGCCGCTGCGCCTGCGGGTCGCAAGCCCCGCCGGGCAAGCAGCGGTGCAAGGACTGGACGGAGGCCGTGCCGCCGTCTGGGGCGAATCGCAGCGTGCGCCAGCCCTCCCGATGCTCCCACACCTCAACGCGTCCGCGGCTACACGAGGACGGCGCTTGGTGCAGCATCCTGCCCGGTGCCGACCAGAGCCGATGGTCGGCAGCCGGGTCGAGGTAGCGGTATGAGTCGGATGCAAAGGCGGCTCGCCCGAGGAGCATGGCGGGGGTCACGCCGCACCAGGTGAGACCCCAGCACAGCAGGTGGATGTTGCTCGAGGCGCCGGCTGCGGACGCGAGGCTTGTGGCGCCAAGCGCAAGCCCATTGGCTGTGATTGACACAGGAACCGAAAGCGCCAAGCTCTCTGCGTCGCGAACGGCGCTGCGCGATGCCGCGGTCGTCCGCCCGTTGCTCTTGGTTGCCTGTGAGGCGGCCAGCAAGGCGGCGGATGGGCAGAGCCAGTCGAGAACGGCTGCCGAACTGGCAGACTGGTCGGCAGTACTCACGGCGAGCAGCAGATTGGTGAGCGCTGCCGCGATGGCTGGTGCAGCGATTGACGCAGACGGGAGGCGGCGCATTGCCGGCGGAGCGCTTCGCATAGTCGTCAGCTGATGCGGCGCAGAGTTGGTGTGTTCCAGGCGTTAGGTTATCGAAATGGTGTCACGGACCTAAGAAGAATTCTTCAAAAGCAGAGCTCTACAGCCTTGGCCGCCTCTGTCAGTGTGCCCGTGATAGTGAGAGACTGCCAGTGAGAAGCCGGAGGAAGGTCGCTAGTCGAGAGAGATCGCCAGTGGAATAGGGAGTCCACCGTGCTGCGAACCTGTCGCTGTCCCTTTTGAGAGAGAGTTTTGTGTTTTCCCTTTTGTCAGTAGCAGGAGAACTAGGAGAGCGCAACCAGTAGGAGGCCCGCGCCTGCCCCCGTGCCGCCGGGTGCAACTTTGTCCTATACGAGAGGGGAATCCCTGGGACCCTGTCGTGTGGGTGAACCCTGCCCAGCCCCCCTCCGTGGCGCGATGCGCTCCCCGCTCCCGTTCCCCTGGTCCTGATCGTCCTTACAAGATCCTGCTCGCGCAGGTGGGGACCCTGTCCTTCTCCCACCCCTTGTTTGGTGTGTCCGTTTTATTTATTTATTTACAGCACACTGGACACGACAAGGGCGCGGACTGGCGCAGACTAGCACACACACCGGCACACCATCATGTCCAGTCCCCTACCACGCCACCCCAGCCCTCTCCCTCACCTTTCAACCTACGGAGAGACTCGAGAGAGAATCGTCGGAGAGCAGGCGCATATGGTACAGAAACAGGTTGACCACGCCGAGGTGGAGCTCGATGGCGGCGACAACACAGTCGTCGTAGCCAAGCCGGTGGCAGATCATGGAGGTGTCGTAGACTACGTAGAGCGAGAAGAGGAGGGCACCGAGCAGGGAGAAGGCGGTGGAGGCAAAGGGGAGGCCGAGGGCGGCGTTGATCGTTGCCCACGCGAGGAGGAGGAGGAGCGATGAGAGCAAGAAGCCGCCAAGAAAGTTGAATCTTATGCGCGACTGCATCGTGAAGGCGGTGAGGCCGACGAAGAGGGCGGCGGTCAGCGTGAAGGTCTGGTTGACCACCTCGGGCCTCTCAATGCCGAGCGCAACGCAGACGAAACTGACGGTGAAGCCCTCGACGAGCGTGAAGCCGGCCAGCAAAACGTAGTTGTACGGGTATGTATTCTTGAAGCCGTCCAGGCAGCAGGTCAGCAAGAGCGACACGGCAAAAGCTGGCATCAACAACGGCACGAACGGTTCGATGGCAACACTCGTGCAGGTAAGATGTCCTGGCCACAAGATGTGTGGGCTGCAGGATCGGTCCTCCCATACGCCGGAAACTGCCGTGGCCGCCACGCGCGCCATACCATCCCTCATCATAGCGTGCATCACCGCTGTCGTGAATAGCACTTGTGCGCACACTATACCGTACACCTTGCGCAAGAAGCCGTTGCGCGTCGCCGCATCGTGTGGCCCGCTGTAGTACAGCTCTGGCGGCGTCCAGTGATGTGAACTCTGCCGTCTGATCGTGTAAGAGCGGATGCGAGCCAGCTGTGGCTTGGCCGGAGCCTTGTCGTCAATGTTGATCGATGTCAGCGGAGCCACGACACCACCGGAACCGGAACCGGGGGCCTCCCCTGCACCCGCATTGGCGTGCGTGTGCATATACGTGTTGACACAACACCAGCGGCAGATCACAGACCACAGCGTGACGGGGCGACGTCACTACGCGCTGAAAGGCAGCGTTGGCGTTGCTCCCCTTCTCTGTTCACAGCCATAAATTGAGAAGAAAATACGTCTATGCGCTGTGCGCTGGTCTGTGAGAGGTTGAGGTGCGAGCCCTGGAGGCCCTGGGGATGGGTTGAGACTACCCCCGGGCCTAGAAGGCCCTCGCGCAGGGGTTCACAGTTGTTCACGCCCGACTCACAGGCTGGGCAAGTCATCATTGTACATCATCGACATCCGACGGGAGTCGACGACGTCGACGACTACACCTGGCAAGTCCTTAGCTCTCCCATTTTTTCAGAAACCCGCCGATATGCGATACATTTTAGGATTTACGTACTCGGATTCTCGAAAAAAATATCATATGTCATTATGCGTTATATGGAAATGCATTGTCATTCACGTCACACACACACCGAGCGTCGTCCCCCCGCACAGCTCAGCGCGCAGCGCGGTAGAGCTCCTCGGGGTCCGCCGTCTCGCGCGCGGATCATTCATCACGCCTCTCTTCTAGTGGCTCAATTTCTAGCCGCTCCCCCACGCCGCCGAAACGGTCGGTGTCCTGGCTCGAGACGAGTCGCAGCAGCGCGTGCAGCGCCTGCGGCGTCTGCAGCACCCTCCGCCCGCGCCCCGCCGGCGTGTGCGGGAACACGTCCTATTCACAGATCGACGCGTCAAGGTGCGCACTTCGCGCGGCCGGCTGCGTGTGCGGCAGGACGGCCTCCAGAAAGAAGTAGATGTGCCCGACGCCGATGCCCATCAGGTCGACCGAGGGGGAGTTGCCCAGCATCACCTGCCGCGGCGGAGGGAGGGGGAGGGGGGCGGTTGGGACGCCACGGCCTCCTCTGCCGGCGAGGTCGCGCCAGCAGTCGCCACCAGGCAGCGCAGGGCTGGCGGAGCGCAGTGCAGGGAGGGGCGGGCGGCGGGGCGCTGCGCCCCGCGCACGCAAAGGAGCCTCGTCTCGCCTGCTCTCCGTCTCTCTCCTCTCGGCGCGTCTCTGCTCGGCCCGCGCCGAGAAGCCGAGCAGCACCCACGGCAGGTAGGGCGCCCGGAACTGGAAGAGGCCGAGGAAGGACATGCGCACGTGCTCGTTGCGGCGGCCCCACACGTACACCATCATGAATGCGAGCGCCGAGCCGAGGAAGGGCGGCACGTCGGTGAAGGGCGAGCAAGCGCAGAGCAGTGCTCCGCCTGGCCAGGGAGGGTTAGGTTAGGTTAGGGTCAGGGTCAGGGTCAGGGTCAGGGCGCAAGTGCCGCGCTTTGCCAGCACACGGCACGGGGAGCCAGCGCCGAGTCCGCCCGCTGACGCCCGAGTGTCTCTCGAGTAGTGGGGGCGGACCCGTCGACCGCGCGAGGGCCAAGTGTGGAGTGCGCACCAAAGAGCAGCATTGCGACAAAGTCTGCGGTGCGGCCGCGGAAGCTGCCCTCCTCAAGCAGGCGGCAGTACCGCACGAGGAAAAACATGTGGAAGAGAAAGTCGAGACCGATCGAACCAAAGAAGAAGAAGTTGGTAAAGAGCCGCCACACCTGCTCGGGCAGAGCGAGAGGGCGAGACCGCTCGGCGGTCGGCTGCCTAGTGGCGCGGCGCTGACGGGAGCACTTGGGTCGCGGCCTGGAACTTGAAGACGACGAGATTGAAGTTGAAGTACAGCGAAAAGGGAGAGACGAGCCTGCAGCGCGGGCGTGGCAGCGCGGTCGGCTGGAAGGCAGCCGCTGCACGGGAGAGAGAACGGAGGAGCGCACTCAAGCGCGCAAGAGCCGGTGGTGACAATCGATGCGGTCAGGTAGACACGCGTCACGAGCGGCATCTCGTAGTACCATTCCTCAAGGCCGGCCATGACTGAGCACCAACTGACTGAAATTCACCGAACTCTGTTCTCGGGCGGGGTTGCGAAGCAGAGACTCGGACGTGCGGAGAGCGCCACACAGGCCTAGAATAAGAATTCGGAAAGCCTCGCAGGAGGACACCGATCCTTCGCACACGGGGCGAGCGCGATCAGAGTAGGGGAGCTACAGGAGGACCCCCTAACGCGCTTCTTGCTCCGATACGACGAATTTGAGACGGGGGGAGAGCTGACGGACGGCAAAGGAAAGCGAATTAAGATGGGAAAAGACAGTGAGCCGCTGCGGTCGGGGAAGGGACGAGCCCTGAACGTGAAAGTAGCGCAGACATGCCTCGCGCTGCACGTCTCACACCAGTTCACACACTTTGCGGCGACGGACGGAGGAAAGGACCATGAGGACAAAATGGCGGAGGATGGAAAGTACGTGCCGAACCCTAGGGTGGCGTACGGCGTGTTCGAAGGACCGACACGATTCGGAAAGAGCGTCCCGGGAGACGCACAGGTAAAGGATCCCAACGGAATCGGACCCTGTGAGGAAGGGGAGATACGGACAGCGTTTGGGGCGGGAATGTGGGGAGGAAAGCTCCCGAACATGTGGGAGCCGATAGACGCGGAGATGTACGCGATACTCGCATACTTACGCAAAATGGCGAGAGCGAGCGATGCGCAATCGCGGCGGTGCTTAGTGCTATGCGACTGCAAACCCGCGCTGCAGCAAATTGAGAACGCGCACCGCAAAGGGATGCCAGAAGGTCTGAGGGACTGGGAGAGAGGAGGTCTCCTGGAGGCGATTGCATACTATAGATCGAAGCTAGAGGGGGTGGTCTTCATGTGGGTGCCAGCACACGTGGGAATAGCCTGCAACGCATACGCCGACGCGGTGGCGACAGCACACCTCGGGGATAACGACACGGAGGACGCCTCGAAAGTGGTGCGGGACGCGGTGCGGACGCGGCCATGCATGTACACGGTACGAAGGGAGGCGGCGGAGAACACAGAGGAGAAGGAGATAGTGGACCGGCGGACGTACGGACACATGTGTAAGAGCGCGCACGAATGGGTGTGCGAGCAATATCGAAAGACAGTGAGGCCGGGATCGCACACGGCAGGGGTGGCGGGACGGTTGTGGAGCGAAGTGGCGGTAGCCAGCCTCAAACATCGATGGGATAATAAGATGAGATTACCAGACGAGAACGGGGGGAAGGATAGGCGGGCGACATTCGACGACGTCGGGGATCACAATGTGACGACCAAAACGATCTTGGGGGCCAGGGTGAGACAACAGGTCGGGGTGCCACATGGGGCGCACCACAGGCGTATTTTAGAGGGGGAAAAGAAGCGGGGAATGAGGGGCCCCGCCACGAGAAGTGCGTTCTGGGGATGCAGAGCGTGCAAAGCGGCTAGGGATGAGGTCGCAAAAGAGGCGCGCGAGGCAAGGAGGAGACGCGGGGAACTGGGAGACTGGGACGACTGGAAACAAGAAGACAGTGAGCCACCACAGGCGTCGTTGGCGCACATACTGAGCGGCAGCTGCGCTGGAAATAAGGAAGAGGCGCGTCACTTCATGCGGAAGCTCGACAAACACACAGCGAGGGCGACAGCAAGAGTTGAACGGGAGGCGCCGGACTCAAAAGACACCGCCACATTCCTGAGACGAGCGAGGGCAGCCTCCTTAAAGGCGAAAGGGTCTAGATTTGGAGCGCTCGCCGAAGAGGAGTACGACAAAATAGCGCCCGTGATTGCCTGCACGCTACCCGCACTCACGGACTCCATACCCGAAAGAAAGAGAAGGGAGCTCGCGGGAGAGGTGACGAGTGAACTACAGGTAGTGGGGAAGGCAGCCTCGATTGCCATACAGACATGGGTGCGAAACAACGACAAGACCAAGGCACGGGCAGAGGAACGAGAGAAGAATATAGGGTGGATAAAGCGCCTGTTCACGGCATGGAGGGTGAGCCACACCGAACGTACCGAGCGAAGAGCCGAACGGAAGGAGGACGGGGAAGATGACTCCGAGGAGGACGAACCAGTGGAAATTCAGTTGTCAGATGTCACGATGCATCCGAAGGGGACCCCAGCGCCGGCATCATCCGTAGAGGCACGAGTGTTCGAAGAGAGAGTGGACCTGAGCAACAACATGACCTGGAGGCAAATGATCGGAGTGGGAGTCAGAAATGTGGTCCTTGCGCGAGGGGAGCTCGATAGACTCGAGGGGCCAGGATATGCAGCAAGGAGGGCGGAGCTGCGCCGAAAGGCGAAAGAAGCCGAGAGAACAAGGGAACGGCAGGCGGCGGCGGCGCAGGACGAGGCAGAAGAGAATGACGCGACAGAGGAGGAAGTGACAAGGGAGAGAACGACGAGAGTGGGACGGCCGCGAGGTGGCATGAAGGTTGCAGCGAGAATCGGCGAGAGACTGCGAAAAGAGATAGGAAGAGGCAGACCCCCTAGGGTGGGCGACGGCTAGCGCATCACACTCCTCTCCTTAAAATCCCTGTGTGGTGGCGGCGTGCCGTCCTCCCATCCCTCCCTTGGGTTGTCTGTTTTCTTTCTTTCTTTTCGATCCTTCGCACATCGCAAAAACCCTGTGGAGAGGCCTCCCATTGGAATGTTGGAGAGCAGAAACATTGAAAAAAGAAGCGCGGCGGCCGAAGCGTCGGCCCCTTTCGGACCGCTTGCGCTGCGGCACTCAGGCTTCCATATCTGCTTTGCTTCGCGTTTCAAAAGATGGCTTCCGCGCTCCGCCCGGGCGTGCTTGCGTGCGGGATCCTCGCCAACACATATGTCGCGAAGCTGTACATGTCGTTCGGCATCCGCATCTCCGGCAAGATTGGCACCGACGAGGGCGCAAACGCATCGAAAGCGCGTGCGTTCATACTAGATTTTGCAACGTGCCTAGGAAGGACGTGTGACATGGCCGCGGGGGCACACATGCACAGGCTCCGATGATGAGTATGATAAGCACTTCACAGCCATGTCCAACCCCGACGCAGAGCTGAACGAGGCAGAGTACTCGGGACCGTTTTTGGCTGCGCTCCTCTACCTGTCCGCGAAAGGCGTCGAGTGCTCCTACGGTGGTGTGATTGCGCTCCTCGGCCAGGTTGTCTACACCTGGAGCCGCATTTTCGGTCTCCCCATCTTCCCCATCGGAGCCCTCACGAGGTACATTGCGCTCCCGATGCTCATCACCTCCATCTACAAGACCCTCGATTGAGCGGGGCGTTTACGCCGCAGCACGAACCCCCCTCGCAAGGACTTTTGCGCGACTGTAGTTCAAAACGGGTCTTGAGTCCATGTGCGCCAGGTGGACTCATGACTGTGCGCCAGGGGCTCCGGCTCAGGTCGTGGGGCATAGCTCGGGTGTAAACGGGGTCTGGGGAGGAAGCCCCAGCGGCCCGCCGCAGGCGCCGCCGGAGGCTGGCCCGCCGGCGCCGCAGGCGCCGATTTTTTGGCGTTTTTTCTCAAAATTGAGGGATTTCTCATCTAAATTCTCATCCAAAATCGAGCTCGCTACGAGCTCTCTAACTGCACAGCATCTCCTCGTTGAGCCTAGCGGCGCCCGTATCGCCCACGCCCACATTCCTTTTTCTTGCCCTTGGCCCTTGCTGCACTCAGCCGCTCAACCTCCGCCAGTCTCTCCTTGCTCGTTGCTGGCGCTGCCGCCCCCAGTACTGCGATTGCAGCTCCTTGGCATGCCGCGCCGCCTCCATCTGCTGTGCTTCCCACGCTGCCGCTTCCTCTAAAGCAGCGCCGCCACTAAGCGGCGCAACCAAGTTCTCGCACTGTTTGCATGAGCATGTGTCCTGCTGGTGCGGCGCACAATCCGCGCGCGGCGAGTGAGAGTAGAAGACTGACAGCAGGAGCTGCAGGAGCTGCAGGAGCTGCGCAGATCGGATGGGTGGTGACGCCGTCGAGCGACGGCGCAAAGACCAATCACCACCGCTGAGAGCCGCGACACGAGGCTGCTGGCAGCTGCACCTGTGAGAGCCGCGACACGAGGCTGCTGGCAGCTGGCAGAGCGAATTGCGATTCCGGCGGCCGCCGTCAGCCCGCCGACACCGACGGCCTGTCTGAGGTCAAACTCCCACCGCACGTCGGACCAGTCGTGCGTCAGCCATGGCGACGAGACGTCTGTATGCAGACAGCCCGCCACCCGGGCGATAGAACATGCCAGCTGGGCTCTTCCAGGGCTCTCGTGGCGCGTGCCCAGTGGAATAGGGCGGGCTGCGGCGGGCGCAATAACTATTCACAGCTAATGAAAACTATAAAAACTCGCGGCTTCATCAAAGTTTGAGGTGGCTTCGTCCTCAGCACCATCAAGACAGCTCTATTCACACCCTGTTTGGTTTGAAGCCACTCGGGGATGCCCGTTTACACCCAACCGACGAGTCGCTGGGCCCTAAGACCTGAGCCGGAGCCAGGGGGAAGGGTGGCGTCACGACGATTGAATGCGCACGCAAGGATCTTCTTACATTTCTCCTTTTGAGTCACGAGACTCTGTCTCGGCTCTCTACTCTCGCTTCCTCCGACGCGCCGCGACCGCACCGACCGGGGTGTGTGCGTGTGGTGTGTCCGTGTGGGGCTGGGGGCCTGCCGCCGGGGGCGGGGCGGCGGGCGGTCCGTTTTGCGTTTTTTGATTTTCCAGGACTTTTCCATCGGCGCGTGTGTTTTCGCTGGAGGTGGAGCGGCGGCGCGGCTGCTGCCGCAATCGGCTGCGCGCGTGTTATTATCAGAGTCAGAGGGATCAAGTTTGACACATACCGAGGACCCAGGCCGCCCTAGAGCTCTGGCTCCGCCGAGTCTCAGACACTGGAAGGGGTCACCGCGCGCGCGCAGCGGCGCATGGAATGCCGGAACGGCACGTTGACAGAGAGGAGCGAGAGTGTCACAGCGTACGGCATGTCCACCAGGACAACTCAGGCAACGCGCCCGGGCGAGCTCACTGGCACACTATTGATGGCCACCTCACGCTGGTCGCAGAAAACCGGTGAAGCAGCGTGCACAAAACGGCAGGCACGGCCCGCCATCAGCCGGAGCCCCACCCAAAGAAGCTGCTGCTCTGCTTTGGCGGCGGCGGAGGAGGCGCATGGCGGCGGCGGCGGCTCTCTGCGGAAGCGCCCGCGGCGAGAAGAATGGCGGCGTAGATCGACATCTGGTAAACTCGCCGCTTCTCAGCTTCGGTAAGCTCCGGCTGCTTGCTGGAGCCCGCGCCCATGAGGAAGAACAGATGAGTGTCTGGCAGCTGTGTGGCTGAGACTGCGGTGAGATCGAAAGCGCTAGGAAAGCGCGCGGTCGTCCACGCACACGCCCGGCCAAGGTAGCAGAAGAGATGATGTTTTGGCTCAAATCGAGGAGTTGCGAGTCACGCTCGGCCGACAGCGTCGATGCCGTCGCGGGACGCGGCGGCGAGGCACGGGCGCCGGCGTGGCGCGTCGGCAGGCCCCGAGCGGCGCTCGGGAAGCGGCCGCGGGCGACGCGGAGCTTCCGCCGGAGGACGACGCGGTCGAGATGGCGAGCGCCGCCCACCTGCTGGACAGCGTGGCGGAGGTGGGCCCGAACTACACCCTGCTGCGCAGCAGGGAGACGAAGGCGAAGCGGCGGAAGCGAAAGCGCGAGGATGCCAGGGCGGCGCTCACCGGCCACACTGTCCTGCCCACCGGATCGCGCCTCGAGATCTTCTGCGAAGCGAGCGGTGGTACCCCGCGACCGTCATGGCGCGGGAGGAGGACGGGGACGGGGCCGAGTTTTTTTGATTTCTGGGTCAGTGGGCGCCCGCCCGCCGCCTCTGAGGGGGTCGGGCCCCCTAGACTGAAAACAAAACAAAGTGTAGAAAATGTCAAAGCCGGCGCTCGGCAGCCCGAGCGCCGTCGACCGCACCGACTACGGCACAGCCTCCGGCAGCGCCCGGGGCTTCGTCCAGCACCACTCGCAACAGCTCTCGCGCGCCGCCGTCTGTGGCGACGCGCAGAACATCAACAACGGTCAACCAACGCTGCTCGCAACATGCGTGTCGCGCACTCGTTCATGACCGGTCTCAATGCCCCACCCCCCCGCGCGTGGGCCTTCTAGGCCCGCGGGTAGTCTCCCCCCATCCCCAGGGCCTCCAGGGCTCGCACCTCAACCTCTCACAGACCAGCGCAGCGCCATGCCGCTTTTCCTTCTCAATGACGAGGCTGTGAACGCACACCAGGCAAGGCGCGCCGGAGCCGCGCGAACGGCCCTCGAGCCTCACCTGCCCCCACCGCCGCCGCCGGCCTCATCCCCGCCAGTGGGCCACCGTCGACGATCTCTCCTCTCCCCTCGCTAGGCACGGGCGGCGATGTCACGGCGACCAAACGCGGGCGGGAAGGGCAAGCCCGGCAAGTCGGAGCTGACTGAGGAGCAGAAGCAGGAGATCCGCGAGGCATTCGACCTGTTCGACACCGACGGCTCGGGTGCGCGGCACCGCGAGCGCCGCACGCGCACGCGCTCCCACGTCCGCGTCACACCGCACCCGCACACCGGGCTCGCCGCTCCTCCCTCCCCGGCACGGCCGACGTGCTGGCGCGGTGCGGCAGGCACTATCGATGCCAAGGAGCTCAAGGTGGCGATGCGCGCGCTCGGCTTTGAGCCGAAGAAGGCGCGCCGCCGCCTCCGCCCTCCGGGCCGCCGCGACGCCGCCTGTGAGCGGCGGGTCGCTCGAGCCCTCTGCGTGTGTCTCGCCTCTGCAGGAGGAGATCAAAAAGATGATTGACGAGATCGACAAGGACGGCTCGGGGACGATCGAGTTCGACGAGTTCCTGCAGATGATGACCCAAAAGATGGGCGAGAAGGCTCCCCCCTCCCCCTCCCCCTCCCTCCCTCCCCCTCCCTCCCTCCCTCTCCTCGCAGCAGAGCGCTCTCCCGCCCGCCGCTGCACACACCTCTCCCCACGCACCACGCGCATGTCAAGCCGCCCTCTCTGCCTGCAGGACTCGCGAGAAGAGATCCTCAAGGCCTTCCGCCTCTTTGACGACGACGACACGGCGCCGCCGCACCCACGCCGCTACAGCCACGCCGCCGCAGACTCGCCGACGCCACTGGCCCCGCCCTCCCGGGCCCGCCGACCCCGCCGGCCCCGCGCCGCCCCGCCCCGCCGCCCACAGGGCAAGATCACGTTCTCGAACCTCAAGCGGGTGGCCAAGGAGCTCGGCGAGAACATGACGGACGAGGAGCTGCAGGCGCACCTCCCCGCCGAGATATAGCCGAGATCACCCGAGATCACCCGAGATCACATGACGGACGAGGAGCTGCAGGAGCGCGCCCACCGCCGAGATCTCCCGCGCCTGCCGCCCCTCCCCTCCCGAGGGCCGTGTCCGGCGCCGCTGCCCCTGTGGCCGACAGCAGCCCCCTCGCCGCGCCCGCGCAGGAGATGATCGACGAGGCGGACCGGGACGGCGACGGCGAGATCAACGAGGAGGAGTTCCTGAGGATCATGAAGAAGACATCCCTCTACTGAGGCGCCACTCTCCCCCCACATGTGAACCCTTGTGCATGATCGCCGCGCCTGGCCGCCGCAACCACAGGCCTAGGGCCTTGCTCCGGTGGGCACCGGGACCAGGCGCCGCCTCGATGCACCCAGGACAGCCGGAGAGCTCCCATGCACTCTGCGCGAGTGCGCGAGGTCCGAGGTCCGTGGCAGCAAGAGAGGCGTACGTTTGCACGCGTGGGTCCTGGCAGGGAGCGGGCGCGTTGCCACCGCCTTCTTGAGCGCAGGTGGAGTTGGGTCGCGACTCTTACACTCGATCGGGCACCCTTGTTGCATCTTAATCCCCAATTCCTTGCGTTGCTCCTCCGGGTCCGCCATCCTGTGTAGTGAGAGGAGAGAGAGGCTTAAAATGAACAACTTTAACAAAGACGTCAAGAGCACTTGGTGACTTGGAGCACTTGCACTTGGAGTCAAGAGCTCAGAAGAAGAAATCCCGCGAGAGTGCTCCGCTGAGCTCGCGCTCACCACGATGCGCGGCTTGGCGCTACTGCTGCCGGCACTTTGCCTCGCCCAGTCGCCAATCTACCAGCTGACGGCGCAGAACTTTGCCACCGCCGCCGCACAGCCCGTGACCTGGCTCCTCGCCATTGAGCCCGGCCAGGGCGCCGGGCTGACAGCGCCGTCGCTGCTGCAGGCAGCGCGGTACTATAACCAGGCACAGACGGGCAAGGGCGTGCGGGTGGGCAAGGTGGACCTGGTCCAGAGCCCCGAGCTCCGCCGCGTCCTTTGCGGTGGCGGCGCCTGCCCCGCCATGCTCGCCCTCCGGCCTGGAGAGTTGCCCCGCCCGTACCGCGGCCGATCGGCGCTGGGCGAGGTGCAGGCATTCGTGGAGGCGGTGGCTGCTGGCTCCGCCGCAGCTTCTCGCGGAGGCGGCGGATACGCTGGCGGCGGGGGCGGCGGGGGCGGCTACGCTGCTGCTGGAGGCGAGTACGGCGGCGGCGGCTATGGCGCCGTCTCGGCGAGTGGTTCGCAGCCGTCGGCGGGCGGCGGTGGTGCGAGCACGGATGCGGCGCTCCCCCGTGCTGACTGGCGGACGCTTCCACGACCCTTCTCGCCTCGGCCTGTTAGGCGGCGGGTCGAGCACCAAAGAGGCGCTGCGGCAGTGGCTGGCGGCGCAGCAGAGGGCGCAGCAAGGTGCGCGGACACTCGCCTCTCTCCTCTGCGCTTCACTGCCTCTCCCCTCTCTGCAGCGGATTTGCCGCTCACTTCGTCTGCCGCTCTCGCTCTCGCCCTCCTCCCCTCCTCCCCTCCACCCTCCCCAACCTCCCCACC
>NW_005200333.1:95324-96366 GCF_000372725.1 Emiliania huxleyi CCMP1516
GGAGGAGGCGGCGGATACGGGCGCCCGCCGCCGCCGCCGCAACGGGCCGGCGGCGGCGGGAGCGCGCAGCCCAAGTATGCGTCGCCGCGCGCGCGCAACCCGCACCGCGCGCGGGCGGGCGGGAGCGGGCAGCGGCGCCCGAGCGAGCGCGGCGTCGACCGCGACGGCGAGATGCAGCCGAGATGCAGCCGAGATGCAGTCGAGATGCAGTCGAGATGCGGCCGAGATCCAGCGGTGATGTGGCGGCGGCGCGAGTCGAGAGGGAGATCGGTCCGAGCGAGTCGGAGATCGAGGCGGGTGCAGCGACGCGTGCCTAGACGCACACCTCCACCCGCGAGCAGGCGACGGTGTGGCGGACGCGACGCACGAAGACAAGGACGGCGACGGGGTGTGCGCGCTGCGCCGCTGACTTGTGCGCCGTCGGAGACCGAGCCGACGTTTGGCCGACTCGTTTTGCCGGGTCGTGTAGGTGTATGAGCTGTACCACGAGGACGAGGACGGCGACGGGGTGATGGACTTGGTGCGCGGGAGCTGTCTAGGAAGTGTCTAGGAAGTGCCTGGGGAGTGTCTAGGAAGTGTCTACGAGGACCGCTGGGGCGGTCGCGCGGTAGCGGCCTGCCGGGCAGCGGGGAGCCCCCCCTTGAGCCGGAGCCGCGGAGCCGCCGCTCGGAAGTGTCTAGGAAGTGTCTAGCCGACGCTCGGCCCCGCCCCTCCTCCTAAAGGTGCACGAGGACACGGACGGCGACGGCGTGTACGACACGGTGCACGAGGACGTCGACGGCGACGGCGAGGCGCACCTCGCACGAGGAGCGCGACACTTCCTGGACGCGTCCTGGACACTTCTCAGACACTTCCTAGGCGGACCTCATCCACGAGGACCGCGACGGCGACGGCCGGACCGACTACGTGCACCAAGACGTGGACGGGGACGGCGTGCTCGACTTGGTGCACGAGGACGTCGACGGCGACGGCGTCATGGACGTCATCCACGAGGACACCGACGGCGACGGCGTCGCCGACCTGGTGCGCGTGTGCGCGTGGG
>NW_005200333.1:119926-121370 GCF_000372725.1 Emiliania huxleyi CCMP1516
TTTTTTTTCCAACCAATCAGGTAGACCGCCGCGTTTTGCCGAATCAGCAGCTCGACCACCCGCTCGTGGCCTTCCTGGGCGGCGAGCATCAGGGCGGTCCAGCCGTTGCTGTGTCCTGCAGGTTGATCTCCGCGCCGTGCCGCAGCAGCAGCTCGACCACCCGCTCGTGGCCGTTGCCAGCGGCGAGCATCAGCGCGGTGCGGCCGTCGCTACTCTGCAGGTTGACGTCCGCGCCGCGCTGCAGCAGCAAGTCGACCACCCGCTCGTGGTCGTTCTCGGCGGCGAGCATTAGTGCGGTCCAGCCGTTACTGTTCTGCAGGTTGATCTCCGCGCCTCGCCGAAGCAGCAGCTCGACCACCCGCTCCTGGCCTTGGCTGGCGGCGCCCATCAGCAGCGTGATGCCGCTCTCCTTGCCTCTCTCGTACGTCGCGTCGGCCCGCCCGCCACTGTCGAGCCACGCCAGCACCGCCTCCTCCTCGCCTCGCTCCGATGCTGCCACGACCGTATCGGGGGCTGCCACGGCACCGCTCGACGCCCGCCCCGCCGCCACCGCCTGAGATAGCGTCTTCGGAGCTAGCACGGCCGCGTCGGAGCAGCTCAGGGAACCTGCGCCGCTGCCAAGCTCGCGTGCACGGGGCGGGCCGCTGCCAAGCCCGCGAACACTCACCATCTTTGGATAGGACAGTGTCGGGGGGGGGTGGGGGGTAGGCAGCCGACAAGTCATGCGCCTCGGCGCGCGGCCGGCGAGGCCGAGCGCGGCGGCGAAGAGCGTGGTGGCCGCGACGCCGACCTCGAGGCGGCGGCAGCGGGCGACCGACGGCGAGGGGGATGGGCTGGCGAGCGGGAGCGTGGCCGGGAGAGCGGATCTTCGTGCAGCCCCCAACGATTTTATCGGATTTTATCGCGCCGAGGGGTTTCTTCTTTCCGTATTTTTTTATCTTCACCTTCGTTGACAATCCGCGCACACGCCCACCGCCCCGCCTAGGTGGGAAAGAGATGAGGATATTTAATAGCCCTCAGGGAGGTATCTCGTACGGCTTTATGGGAGGTAAAGGTGGCGGCGTCACGCTGGCACGCTGCCCGGCTTCCCGGGACAGCCCCGCCCTTGCGAGGCGGGAAGGTGAACGACTGACCCCATACGCCCTGCGACTAACTACCCCCTCGCCGACCGTCGAACCCCCGGTGAGCACGATCGGCCGCTGCACGAAGACGAGCGTCGCCAGCTCCCAGAAACGCCGCCCAGAGGGTGCGCTGCAGCTCGGCGTGCCCCTCCCACACCGCGCGGGACTGCGCGGCCATGCCACTCGTCGATGAGCTGAAGGAAGGGTACCACTTTTTGGGGAAAACCGGCCCCCTTTTGGAAAAAATTTCCGGGCCCCCCCAGGGAAAAAACCCTTTTGCCCCAGAAAGGCCCACCCGGGGGGGGGTTTTTTAAAATTTTTGG
>NW_005200333.1:125331-128504 GCF_000372725.1 Emiliania huxleyi CCMP1516
AGTGTCCAATGCTGTGTGTCGGTCTGTCGCTCGAGTGTGTGTAGCGGCGACACTGCAGGAAAGAAAATATGGAAAAGTGCTTCAAGCCGTCCCTTCCTTCTTTAAAATCCCTGTGTGGTGGCGGCGTGCCGTCCTCCCATCCCTCCCTTGGGCTGTCTGTTTTCTTTCTTTCTTTCTTTCCTTCCTTCTTGCCTCCGCCTCCCGGGCGCGCAAGCTCCGCTCCAGGCGCCCTCACGTTCTCGGGCAGGGTAGTGCGAAAACATGTGCGGCCGTCCCCGGGTGACAAGGAAGTGCTCTCTGCGATGATTTTGACACGCCAAGCCCTTCCTCGGCAAGTCTCTTTCGGCTCCTCACCATCGCTCGCACTTCCTACTCCCAGGAGGCTCCCGGCCCACCAGCCTCGCGCACCACCCACCCGGCACTAACACGATAATGCACTGCTGGGCTCGCCATGCCCTCCTCTCCAGAGTGCCCCGCCAATTCTTCGCCTGCCAGACGATCGCACAGCTCACGCCGGATGCTTGCCCTCACTCGCAGATTTTTGAGGACCTCAAGAGTATGCTTCTAGCCGTGCTGTCCGCTTCGGCCGCGCAGCTCAAGTCTGACATCTTGTATGACGGCCTACGCCCACACCACAACACCGGCGCAGCGACGGAGGACCCGCTTCTGTTCCGGCATCGATTCCAACATCACGACGTCGACACCGGGCGGCTGTTGTACTACCAGTACGAGGCTCGGCGAAGCTCGCGTGTCACCATGGTCGACGATATTGGGATCATCAGCTGCGTCGCTTCGGACGCTGGGAACTTCACTACTGTCGAGCTTGCAGTTGCCGACGCAAAAGTCGTTGGTGGCATCGCTTTGTACGACATCCTGGCCGGCACGGGCCCGATCTGCAATTACGCGGATGGATCGCCATGGCGTCAGGATGGCTCCTTGAGAGAGCGCGTGGTCAGTGTACCCGAGGTACACATCTCGTTCTCGAAGGCCATCTTGCGGGTCGACACGGTGCCTGCTGGTCTGCATGAATGTTTCGACGACTCGCAACTCGAGTTCTTTCATGGGTCCACTACAAACTTTCAGCAGGCGCGATCGGCCCGTCTCATCTCGGTAGGAGGGGCCAATAACTTCACATTTGCTAGCAATGAAGATATCTTGGCTGACGCGGCTCGCGCACTCCATGCAGAGGAGCATACCGTGAATCGACGGCGACGGCAGCTCCATGACGCCTGCCCGTGGGATTGGACACACTTGACTTGGCACGGTGATACCTACTCCTATGACATCACGGTCAATGTTGGCGGAGGCCAAGACTGTAACGTGCGGGTGGGCGGCTTGCTCATCGACGAGGTATCACGGATGGAAAATAACGATGAATGCTACTGGTCAAATGGCGCTCGTACGAGCTACAAGGCCGGAAACCGCATGCAAATCAGGTGGCTCACGCAATCGTCTGATTCTTGGGTGCGGCTCAAGATCCGGGAGCGAGGAAATATCGTCAGCCGAGACGCCACTTGCTACACGAAATGGCTGAGGAACACTCCGCGTAGCAACAACTACCATACCCTGTACTTGCCCGACCTCCTGACGGTGATACGGGCGGCGAGTGGTGCTTTGTGGTGGACGAGGACTGCGAGGGGCAGACCTGGGGCTACTGCGCCGATGCTACTGGCGATTTGGGAGCAGAGTGGCAGCTCGACTCGTCTGTCAGCGTCATGTGCCCGAGCCCGCCTCCACCACAGCCGCCGTCTGCTCCTCCGCCGTCACCCTCCTCCCCGCCACCACCTCTGTCTTGTCTGTGCAGCAGAGTGATTGTCAGCGGCGCTGAGTCCTACACCGAACAACTCGCTGGCCGCTTCGACGCTCCGGCTGATCACATGGGTGCGTACGTGCTGAGGGAAGATCTTCCAGCATGGTTTGGTTATGGGATCTACGAGCGCTCTCCGCCAGCATGGTTCGGAGACGGGCCGTATCTCTACTTCTTGCCTCGGTACAAAGTCTGGGTCACTGGGTTGAAGTACAATATAGAGGGAGCGTATGGCATACACGGCGCCTCGAGCAGCTCGATCTGCCCCACCGCAAGCTCCGACTGGCTTGCGTTGGTGGGAGACATTTGGGACTCACTTGATGGCACTATTCGAGTTGAGTGTGGTTCCAACTACGAGCCATCCCCGCCCGCGCCGCCTATGCCGCCGCCATCGCCGCCGCCGCGTCCAGTTCGAACCGTCGCAAACGAATGCTCCGGCGCAGGAGAGGCTGAATGCAAGGAGCTGGCGCGCGAGTGGGGCGCTATCTCCGGGTTTGGAACATCGACAGAGAGATGTTCTGATACGTGTTCCTCACTAGGCATGCCGTGCCAGACTCCGACCACTCGCATAGTCGACAACGCAGAGGGCGTGAAGAGCCTGTTCCAGTCGGCGGGATTTGTCTGCCCAGAAATGTATGCACGAGACAAAGCCAATCCAAGCCTGTTCTACGGGATTTCACCAACAGGTGGTGCAACCAGCTGTCGATATCCAAACCTGGATCCAGATTACAGCAACGGCTTTGAAACGTACGCTCCAATCCTGTGCGACCAGGCAATGAACCCTTACCAGCGCTATTTGTGCCCCTGTCTGGCACCGCCACCCTCTGTCTCGCCACCGCCGCCGCCGCCCTCTGTCTCGCCGTCGCCGTCGCCACCGCTGCCGTCCGCGTCGCCCTCGCCGCCGCCACCGTCCGCGTCGCCCTCGCCGCCGCCACCGTCCGCCTCGCCCTCGCCGCCGCCACCCTCTGCCTCGCCCTCGCCGCCGCCACCGTCCGCCTCGCCCTCGCCGCCGCCACCGTCCGCCTCGCCCTCGCCGCCGCCACCGTCCACGTCACCGTCGCCGCCGCCACCCTCCGCGACGCCCTCGCCGCCGCCACCCTCCGCCTTGCCCTCGCCGCCGCCACCGTCCGCCTCGCCCTCGCCGCCGCCACCCTCCGCGACGCCCTCGCCGCCGCCACCGTCCGCCTCGCCCTCGCCGCCGCCACCGTCCACGTCGCCGCCGCCGCCGCCACCGTCCGCGACGCCGTCGCCGCCGCCACCGTCCGCGACGCCCTCGCCGCCGACACCGTCCACGTCACCGTCACCACCGCCACCGTCAGCGACGCCCTCGCCACCGCCACCCTCCGCGACGCCCTCGCCGCCGCCA
>NW_005200333.1:139287-181605 GCF_000372725.1 Emiliania huxleyi CCMP1516
ACCTAACTCGGATCATCACGAAGAGCGGGAAGAAGTGATACACCCACTTCCACGCCTCCACACACGCACACGCCCGCACACGCCCCCCCCCCCCCCCGCACGCGCCTTGCTGCGCCGCTGCATCTCACCTCCCGTCGTCCGCCCACGCAGCCACAAGAAGTTCCTGAAGTACCTCGCCAAGGAGCTCAAGGCGAAGGGCGAGCCTTACGATCTCAAGATCGCGGGCGCAAAGTGGAATGCGCAGGAGGAGGGCCATGAGTTCAAGTTCGAGTTCGGCGAGGCCTGAACGAGCGGCGTCGGTGTGAGAACGGGGGGGCCTGAGCCCACGGCGTAGCTAACGTGCGCTGAGCAAGCGGGCCGAGCCCCATCCGACTCGCCCGTGCGTCGACGAGGACTGGCATGGTGGTCTATGTTTCTGGTGGTGTCCTGTGCGTGCGCGACTCCGAAAGGGCCCGGGCTCTCTGTGTTCGAGACGTCTGGCTCTCAGAGCAGCACGTCCTTACAACACTACGAGTACACGCAAAACGAATAATACCGACAGTTACACGTAAGGGTTCTGTCCCCACCGTACTTCGCGCGCGGCCTCGCAGGAGAGGACACTGCGCATTGACGTTAGAGTGTTTGGAGAGTGCTGGTCACGGTTGGTCGGTTGGTGTGTAATTGTGCACGTGATATGGACACTCACACCAGATTCTTTTTGTGCACGTGATACGTAGAGCAAGACAAGGGCTCGCGAAGAGCGTGCTACTCCTCCGCTTCCTGAAGGACGCCATCAGCCTCGCCTCCCGCGCCATCGCCCGTCACGCTGCTGGCGGCCCCGGCCGCCCCGCGCCCCTTGGGTGTTGGGACGCGTGGAGGGCGTGGTCTCGTGTGCTCTCTACTGCACTTTGTTTCGCTTGGAGTTGTACATGAGGTTCGGCCACCCACCGAACGGCGGGGGGCTGGTCAGCTGTTTCGAACTGTACGCGCTATAACGTAGAACGTAGTCTCACGCCGGCTCTCCCTCACCGCCCTACAGTACACACACACCGCAGTATTCCGCACACGCGCACACACGCGCGCACGCGCAACGATACACAACTCTCCACGTCACATTCTCACACTATGCTAGAATGCGTAATGATGCGACGCACACACAAGACAGCCCCGGTTGGCTACGCGATAGGGATAGCGCCTTGTGCCTCTATATGTTTTCTAGGAATCTACCTCATTTTTCATTTTTCATGGAGGCAGGCCACTAGAAAACAAATGGATTAAATGAAATAAATACCCTCCGAGGCGTCATGCAGAGAGGCACACGTAGACCTCGCCAAGTACTCAAACCCGTGTCTCAGTGCGGCCCCATCACACCATCCCACTCCAGCCAATCGCCCCACTGCCGAGAAAGCCACAGCTCCTGCAACGGTTTAGCCCACCCCCATCCTCGTTGTTGTGGTACGCCAAATTGTCGCAGGCCCGATTCTCCACAGGCCCAGCGCGGCACCTGCGGCACATGCGCATCTCAGTGTTGCTGTATGGGTTGCCCTGCCCTCCGTTTCGGCGCAAGAATTCTGTCGTCGCTGCTTCCGCCTGCGCCTCCGCCCGCTCTCGCGCAGCCACCCGCTCAGCCTCGAGCCTCTCTGCCTCGCGCCGCAATCGCTCCTGCTCGCGCTGCCGCGCCTCCGCCTCCTCGCGCGCAATCCGTTCCCGCTCCTGCCGCCGCGCCTCTGCTCTGCGCGCGGCTTCTTCTGCCTGGCCCTCAGCTTGTGCGGCCTCCGCTATGAGCTAGACAAGATACAGTTAGAGAGTATGATGTAAAGTATGAAGTATGATCCCAGCCGCCACACGCACACAAAAAATGCATTTTATTTATGATCCGCGCCTTTTTCAGCCGGTGTCAGGCAAGTGGCATCTTCTAGTGTTTTTGTACCCTTGTTTGTAACATCCTAGATCTGTATCTCTCGCCAGTGTTGCGCGAGTGAGCTTTGTTGTAAAACTCTCTTTTCTCTGTTAGGGGGCTAGCTTTTACATATCGACGGTGTCTCATTTGGGTACCTCGTCACCTCGAGTCTCGTACTTCGTACACAAATATTTTTACCCCTCGAGCGCCCCGATCGCCTCCGTCACCGCGGCAACGAGCCGCGACGCATCCCCGTCGCTGCGCGGCCCGTCCCTCCTCCACCTCGCCGCGTCGTGGTGCCTCGCCGCGTTCGCCCAGATGCGCAGCGAGTGCAGCTGGCTCCGCAGCTCGGCCGGCAAGCCGCACTCGCGGTGCCAAAAGTTGATGCGCTCCTCGAAGCCGTCGGGCGCCGCCGCAGAGCGCGAGGCGTAGACGGCGTCGAGGCGCGGCATCAGCGTGTTGAAGGCGAGCAGCATGTTGCCCTGGATGCGCGCCTGCGCGTCGCCGCCCGTGCGCATGCCGCGCACCTGCACCGAGAGCGGCGAAGGCTCGTACCCGGTGGTGCGGGCGGCTGCCGCAGCGGCCTCGTCTCCAGGTGCCGGCGCAGCCTCCTCCACCCCCGCCCCGCCCTGCGCGCCACACAGCAGCCCCCGGAGCGCAAGCAGCGCCTCGGGCAGCGTGCAGCGGTTGCGCAGGCTGTCGTGACAGAGGCTCTTCTGCCCGTCTCCCGCCTTGGCGAGGTCCTTGACAGCGCGCGCCGCGGACTCAGGCCACCCTGCCGCCGCATCTGCGATCTGCGACGCGTCGATGTTGGTCCAGAGTCCGTCAAACTCGTCCTCGCACCGGTCGGTGAGCTGCACCTCGGAGCGGTTGGTGAGACAGACGAGGAGGGTGATCCCGATGGCGTAGCCGTCGGTCTTGCTCGAATACTCGCCCCCCTTGGAGATGGAGGGGCAGAGGTAGCCAGTGGACATGTAGAGAGCAGTCGAGCGGTAGCGGACAGACGCGTCGGGACGCTGGTCCTTGGCGAAGCCCGTGTCGGCGAGCACGGCGGTCAGCTTCTCGTCGAGCAGGATGTTGTCCGGCTTGACGTCGCGGTGCACGATGTCCTTTGAGTGGAGGTAGACGAGCGCCTCGGTCGCCTCGCAAGCAATGCGAACGCGCTGCCGCCACGTCAGCGGCCTCGGCGGCTCTACCATCCCCAGCCGCCGGAGCTGCGCAGCGCGGTCGGGATCCGAGAGGCGCAGCCGCGCCTCGAGCGAGCCGCCGCGCATCAGCGGCGAGAGGAGGCAGACGCCATCGGGCGAGAGGCAGTAGCCGAGCAGCGGCAGCAAGTGCGTGTGGCTCACCGCCTTGAGAAGCTTCACCTCGAGCTCCGCCCGCGACAAGCCGCCCGACTGGCCCGACTTTGCCCGCTTGACGACGAGCGGCAAGTGGCGCAGCTGCGGAGGCGCGGCGAGGGAGAGGTGGAGGTCGGCCGACGCCTCGTAGACGTGGCTGAAGCCGCCGCTGCCAATCAGCTTGCCCTCTGCAAACCCGTCCGTCGCCGCGGTGAGGTCCGACAGAGCTATCTCGACTGGCCGAGCAACAACCGCCTCTTCCGCCGCTTCCGCCGGTTCGGAAGCGACAGACAGAGTTTCCAGCATCGACTCCGCCGCGCTCATCTCCTCGGCCAACGCAGGCAGCACGCCCACGTGCAGCCTGGCGGCGGCGATGCCTGCACGCAGCGCGGAGGGGCTGTCCGCTGTGTCGAGCGACTTGAGCGCGCCCATCGCCGCGCCATGCGCCTTGCGCAGCCGCTGGCTGTCCCGTCTCCGCGCCTCCTTGAACTTGTCGCGCGCGCGCCTCGCCGCCGCCAGCACGGCCGGGCTCGCGAGGCCGCTGCACGCCTCCAGCGCGCTGGCCACGCCCTCGTATGAGCCAGCGGCCACGGCCTGCTGCAGCGCCTCGTCCGCCGCAGCGATGGCGGCTGCGTCGGCGGGCGGAGGAGATGGGGCTGGCGGTGGGGTTGGCGGCTGCAAAGCGGCGGTGGCGCTGGGGCCAGGCGCCGCGTTGTCTGCCTCGCCGCCGCCGCTCTTCTTCTTCTTCTTCTTGCCCTTCTTGCTCTCCTTGGCGCGCTCCTCCTTCTCCGCCTCCTCCTCCGCCAGCAGCGCCTCGGCATGCCGCGCCGCAGTCGCCTCTGCCGCCGCTCTCTCCGCCTCCCTCGCCTCCGCCCCCGCAACCCACGCCGCCTCCTTCGCCACCTTCTCAGCCGCCGCCTCAGCCTTAGCCAAGACCTTTACGCACTCGGCGTGGCCCTTCTCCTTGGCCATCTGCAGCGCCGTCTTGCCGTCAAAGGTAGGCGTCGTGTCAGCGCCCGCCCGCAGCAAGCGCCGCACGACGGCGGGGTGGTTATAGAGGGCGGCGATCATCAGCGCGGTACCACCGTCGCTCCTCTGCAGGTTGACCTCCGCGCCGTGCCGAATCAGCAGCTCGACCACCCGCTCGTGGCCTTGGAAGGCGGCGTTCATCAGCGCGGTGTCGTCGTTGCTGCTCTGCAGGTTGATCTCCGCGCCGTGCCGAATCAGCAGCTCGACCACCCGCTCGTGGCCTCTGTCGGCGGCGCGCATCAGCGCGGTACCACCGTCGCTCCTCTGCAGGTTGACCTCCGCGCCGTGCCGAATCAGCAGCTCGACCACCCGCTCGTGGCCTTGGAAGGCGGCGTTCATCAGCGCGGTGTCGTCGTTGCTGCTCTGCAGGTTGATCTCCGCGCCGTGCCGAATCAGCAGCTCGACCACCCGCTCGTGGCCTCTGTCGGCGGCGCGCATCAGCGCGGTACCACCGTCGCTCCTCTGCAGGTTGACCTCCGCGCCGTGCCGAATCAGCAGGTCGACCACCCGCTCGTGGCCGCTGATGGCGGCGAACATCAGCGCGGTGCCGCCTCTGCTGTCCTGCAGGTTGACCTCAGCGCCGTGCCGAATCAGCAGCTCGACCACCCGCTCGTGGCCTTGGAAGGCGGCGGCCATCAGCGCGGTACCGCCGTCGCTCCTCTGCAGGTTGATCTCCGCGCCGTGCCGAATCAGCAGGTCGACCACCCGCTCGTGGCCGCCGCGAGCGGCGTACGTCAGCGCGGTACCGCCGTCGCTGCTCTGCAGGTTGATCTCCGCGCCGTGCCGGAGCAGCAACTCGACCATCCGCTCCTGGCCGTGGCCGGCGGCGCCCATCAGCAGCATGAGGCCGCTCACCTCGCCTCTCTCGTACGTCGCGTCGGCCCGCCCTCCGCCCTCGAGCCACGCCAGCACCGCCGCCTCCTCGCCTCGATGAGCCGCTGCGATGACCGCATCGGGGGCTGCCACGACACCGCTCGACGCCCACTCCGCCGCAGCCGGCGACAGATTACTCGGCCGCACCCGCACGCTCTCGCCGCCGCCCTCGAGCGCCACCGCGTACCGGCCGCCCTCGAAGCTCCGCGCCACGCCCCGCTGCCCGTTGAGCTCGGGGCGGGAGGAGAGCCCGCCGAGCTCGACTCGCTGGCCGAGCAGCGGCGCGACCACAGCTGCCGCTGCCGCGCCCGAGCTCACTTGCCCGGCGGGCATGTCACAAAAAGAATTTTATCGCACAAGAATTCGTTTAGAGCGCGGACTGGCCCATCCCTCCCTAGAGTTGACCGGTCTCGACGCAGCAGGACGTCTTCGAGACTTCAGCACCATGTGGCATGTGCTCGCGAGACCGGCGGGGGGGGGGTTCGGCCGTTCTGCGGGGCCGTTCACACCTCGCCAGTGAGCAGTGTCGAGAGGAGCCGAATTATTTTAGTGTCCCAATTAGAAATACAGCCATAGACAGGGAATGCCATAGCGGGCGGCCTCGTACCCCAGACCCCAGACTGATGACTGTGCCTAGCCACTCACACACACACACACACACACACACACACACACACACACACACACACACACACACACACACACACACACACACACACACACACACACACACACACACACACACACACACACACACACACACACACACACACACCGATCACCCACGCGCACTGGGCCTTGCACTTTGCCGTGGGGCTCCTGTCGTCTAGACGTGGAGACGCGAGGGTCGGCCCCCCTTGCGCAGTGCCCGCACTCCACACGCGTGGCGATGTGGAGATGTGGCATGTGCGCGCGAGCCGCGAAGCGACACTGCTCGGGGGGCGACTGCCAGCTAGCAGCAGCACACTGTATACCGTGGATGTGTGGTATAAACCACGCACAAGCGCTTGGTCGAATCGGCCCCGAGGCCAGACCCTTCTACCCCAACACTTATGTCTACTCGCTGGAGCCGAGCAGCCAGGAGGGCCCGGCGCACCACCCCTGTGCAACTCACACACAGAGCCAATTCTTAGTGGTCCAAGTCACCTCATCGAGGTACTGGGCCCGCGTCAGCTTGTTCTGTAGCACGTCCGCCGCCTTCCGGAGGATCTCACGGACCCCATTCCCGAACCCGTCGAACGACTCAAACAGCAGCTGCTGCACGTCAACGTCCTTATCTTCCCTGGCGTAGCGATAGTCCCCGCCGTAGGACGGTATGCGGTGGTCGCCACCCACCACCCTGCCCCCCCTGGTATGCCAGCGCCCGGTCCCTTTAGCAAAAAGAATTTTGTCTAGCAAAAAGAAACGAAAGATGTTCGGTCGCACGAACGATTCAAAAATAATGTCAGACGAAGGCTTCCTAGGCCGTCGTCCTCGCCACAAAAGCCACCGTCCTCCGACACCCGCCCCACCGCATCCCAGCTCCCCATCCGCCCCGGCCCCGCCCCGCCCTGGTCCTTGCTAAAATAATTTTACAACAAAACTCCCTCGCACGACACTGGGCACGGGACTGGCGCGCACTGGCACTGCTAAAAGAATTTAGCAACCAAAACTCTCTCCCACAGCAGACAGGGGCTCGCCTCGAGCTCGACACAGGCCTGGCGCGCGGGGCTGTGGGCGGCAACAAATTCGTATCGTCGTATCCGAGCTAAAAAGAAGGGCGGCGCCTGAGGAACAACCCTTTGGCGCCCTTTCGCAAAAGCATGCGTGGACGCGGCCTCTTTGGACTTTGCGATGCTCGCTCGCTGGGCCGCCGGCGCCGCCGCGCGCCGGGCGCCGCTCGTGTGTCTGTGGGAGTGTGTGGGAGACACATGGCCGCCGATGCGGAAACCTCAATGAGGTCACAAGCATTAGCTTTGGTGTGAGCGAGTTGTTATTGCGTTGCCCCCGATCTCCTCATAGAGACCACACAGACGCCCGCGCCCTCCATCAGCTCACTTTCCCGACTTTCCTGCATCATGGGGCTGCCGAGCTGCTCGTCCCAAAGGCTACCCCCCCCATCCCTCGATTCCTCGCGCTGCCCCCTCACGCCGCGCCCATGCCCTCTGGCACCCTCCAGATGTTGATTCCGCCCTCCCTGCCGACCGACACCACCGTCTGCTCGTCCGGGGAGATTTTGATGGCGGCGACTGCACTCGAGTGCGCGTTGCCGACGCAGTACGCCACACCCTCGTCATAGGACCATAGCTTGACCCGCCGGTCAGCCGAGCCACTTAAAGAACTGCGGCGCGAACAGCACTCCCACTCGCGTGTAGGGCGTGAGGCCAGCAAGTGCCCACACGATGCATGAGCCGTCCGCCGACGCCGAGACGCACTCCGAGTCGTTGGCGCGGATTGCAATCGAAAAGATTGGCCCCTTGTGCTCCTGCATCGAGGCGACCATCACCTGCTGCGCCTTGGAGACGGCCCACACGCGCACCTTGCCATCGGCACCGCCCGTCAGTAGTCGCCGCCCATCGTTTGTCGGCGTGACCGCCGTCACGCCGTTGATCTGCACCGTAGACGCCGCGCCCCTTCGGCTTACCCGCCTTGTACTTGCCCTCATAGACGTCGCCATTGGCGCACCAGTAGACGCCGCGCCCCTCGTACTTGCCAGCCTTCCACTCGCCGTCGTAGACGTCGCCGTCGGCGAACCGGTAGACGCCGCGACCCTCCTTCTCGCCCGCCTTCCACTAGAGCGCGCCATTCGCATTCCCGATATAATACTGTACGCGCTGTACGTAGTCTCACGCCGGCTCTCTCTCGCCTACCGTACACACACCACGCACGCACACACACACACAAAGACACACAACTCTCCACGGCACGATATCTCACACTATGCTAGAATGCTGACACACACAACGCTCCCTCCCTCTTCTCGTATTGATGAGTTGATGACGCACACAGCCCCGGTGCGTCACGTCGTCACGACGTCCATCGCCGTGCTCGATCTCCGACTGCTGCGGTCGTCGCCCTCGGCGACCGTCCCTCCCGTGGCGGGCGGGCACCTCCACCCCGTGCCAGACTGCGACCGCGCGTGCGAGGGGCGTGAGAGCGAGCGCCGCTCGGAGACGGGAGCCATCGGCGCCAGCTGGCGCGCCGTCCCCGAGCTGCGCCGCTCCTGCGGCTTGCCGCTCATGCCCTGCAGCGGCGGCAGGCCGGCGAGGCCGGCGAAGCCGAGGCTGAAGCGCCGCGGCGGAGGTGGCACTTGCACCGGCGGAGGCGCCGCGCCGCAGCTCCGCCTCCCCCCCGTTGGCGGCGGCGGGTCGACAAACGAGACGCGGCGGGGCGGCGAGGCGGCGTAGCGGGTGGCTTGGCTGGCCGCGCAGTGGCTGGCTCGCCGCGGCCCGTCGCCGCTCGCCCTCACCTTGGTGGTTGGGCTCAAGGCCGAGGGCGGTCTGCCCACGAGCTCGACCCCCGGGGAGGAGGCGTACGAGGTGTGTGACCCCCACCGCCTGGTCCCGGCGGCGGAAGACAGCGACGAGGGCTGCGCCTCGCACCCGGAGCGGCGGCCGCCGTTGACGAGGGGCGGGAAGATGTGCTGCAGCGTGCGTCGCGCGGTCAGCGCCGCGCGGAAGGTCTCGGAGGCCGCGTGTCCGGCGCACCGCACCGGCGAGGGGGTCCTCACGCCCGCCTCGGAGCCGAACCGCTCAAGCGCGGCGTTCTCGAGCTCCTCCTCGAGCCGGTCAACGAGGTCGCCAAAGTGCTCCGGAGGGAAGATGAAATCGCGCCTCTCCGTGATGAGCTCTGTCAGCTGACGCGACGAGACCTCCTGCGACGTGCGAGTCGCGCGCGAGCCGACGGCGGTGACGCGGGCCTCTCCGCCGCTGCTCGAGACGGACGTGGCGCGGACGGAGCGGTAGCGCAGCTCGATGGCGGCGACGACGGCCAGCCCGTATAGCCCGAGCACCACGTCGACGAGGTGCGCCTTGTCCGACTCGAGCGTGAAGTCGCCCTGAAAGACGTTGACCGACTCCTCGATCCACCGCCGCCGCTCCGCGATGCGCGCGAGGGACGTCTCATACACGTACATTTGCTGTGTGCCGTTGATCGCGATGAAGGCCCACTGCGTGTGGTGGTGGTGAGGGGGGGGGGGGGGGGGTCCGTCGGTCGATGAGGGCAAAGGGGGTGGGAAGGGAAGGCCATGGAGTCACCTGCTCGAGCCGGCACCAGCCGCGCCGCAGGTACGTCTCTGCGTCGACCCGGCGCGGAGGGCTCGAGTCGACGTGCAGCGCGTGCGGCGCCGCGACGACGAAGAAGTGCGAGCAGGCGGCGTAGAGGGCGATGGAGCCGATCGCGAGCCACTTGGTCGCCTCGTTGGCCTGTGGGACTGCGGCGGCGGGCAGCGCGGGCAGCGCGGTCAGGGTGGCCGAAGGAGAACAGGGGGCCCGCCAGTAGGAGGGGTGTGGGCCGGCGCGCTCACTGCTGTGGTAGTCGAGCCAGAGGTGCAGCTTGCTCGGGTCGAGCCCGTGCTCCGCGCAGAGCGCCTCGGCCGCCTCGAGGATGATGGGGTAGTGCTGCGAGTGAGGGTCGGGGTGGCTGGCCGACAGCCACTGGTGCGACACAAACACCAGCGGGTGGTCGGCGGCGAAGCTGACGGCCGCCTCCATGGTGTCGCAGCAGCGCAGGACGCCCGCGTCGCGCGCTTCCTCGTACGGCATCAGCCGGCCCTGCTCGCGCAGCTTGGAGAGCGGCATCACCGACAGTGGGAACTTGAGGCTGGTCACGCCCTTGACCGCCTCCTGGATGCGGCGCCGCTTCTCGGCGCCCTCTCGCTCGGCGGCCGCCATGGCGAGGAGGTGGCGCTGGTAGATGCGACGCGCAAAGATGACGAGCACTAGGATCATCACGAGGCCGAGTGCGCCGCCGACGGAAGAGACGATGATGGGCCACGTGTCGGGCTGGCACGACCCGTTGCCAGGCGCCCCCTTGTGGTAGCCCATGTAGCATGGGCGGCAGCCCTGCGACTCTGCGAGCCCGCCGACCGGCTCGAGGTTCGTGTCACAGCCGCAAGAGCGGTCGGGCAGCGGGACCAGGTACGGCGGGCAGCGCGCCACGACGTGGCGAGAGTCGACCAGGGCGCCGTCGACGTAGAGCAGCAGGTCGAGGTCACCGACAAGAGGCGAAGCCACCGTCGCCTTGTACCTGCCGAGCGAGACGTAGGCGTACAGCATCTCCGCCGGTCGTGCGGCTCGAAGACCCTCGCGGTCGTGCAGTTCGACGTGGAAGGCGTTCGGCCCGGCGGCGGCCACCGCCTCCGAGCGCAGCGACGGCAGCGAGTGGGCGACGCGGAGCCCCTACGAGGTGAATAAGCGGCGGTTGGCGCCGGAGCGAGCGGAGGGCAGAGAATCTTGGCGAGTCTCGGCGAGTCGCGGCGCACCTCCGAGTCGCAAGCTGTGAAGACCACCTCGCGCTCCTCGCCCACCTCGAGCTCGACAGGCGGGGGCGCGTCGGCGCGCTCGCACTCGAAGCTGCCCTCCTCGGTCGGCCGCGCCTCGCCCCACATCGAGTGCTTCGCGCTCGTGGTGACCGCGACGATGACGAGCACGGGCACGCGAAACAGCTTTGTGCGCTGCGACGAGACCGTCAAGTTGATGGCGGCGGTGTATGGCTCGGACTGCTCGGCGACGTGCGCCGAGGAGGCGCTCACGGTGAAGAGCGCCGCCTTGTCGACGCCCGCGGGCAGTACGCCCGAGGTTGGCCACACGGAGAGCCACGGAGGCAGCGCGCCCTCGTCGACCGTCCACCTCGCCTACAGGACATGTCTCGGACATGTCGTGGACGTGTCTTGGACCTGTCCCTCCCGCCTTCACGTCCACTCCGCCTACAGGACGTGCCACACACACGTCACGGACGCGGCGTGGACACACACGTCACGGACGCGGCGTGGGACCCCGCCCCCCCCCCCTCCCCAGGCAGGTGGCTGCTCGCCTCGGCAGAAGAGGACCCGCCCATGTGCAGCACGATGGTGCGGTTGGCGGTCTCGGGGCGCGACGTCTTGGACAACTCGATCACGACGTTCTCCGCCACCGCCTGCGGCACCGAGACTGTCACGCCCTCGCGCGGCGTCAGGCAGCCTCCCTCGTACGGCGCGAGCTCGGCCGATGCCGCCTCCGGCGAGGGGAGGTTCGGCGGCTCGCAGCTACAGCGCGCCGTCACCATCAGCGCGTCCGCCATCGCCTCGTAGTCGGCCGTGCACGCGGCGTCTGTGGCGCACGTGCCCGCCGAGCAGAGGGAGGCCGGCGCCTCGCCCGCCCCAGGCTGCTCGCCGCCGACGAGGCTAACGCCGGCGCCGAGAGTAGCCGCAGCGCCCGAGACGGCGGACGCGGCGAGCTCCGCGGGGGCCCGGCGGCAGTTGTCGGGCTGCGAGACGCTGAGCGCTCGGATGGAGAGGTCGGCGCCTCGGTCGGCGTGGATGGCGGGCGGCACGCCAGCGAGGCAGGGCAGCTCGAGCGAGAGCATCGCCGTGCGGAGGTGGGCCTCCGCCGAAACAAAGACGGCCGAGGCGCCCGTCTGGGCGGTGCAGTTGCTAAAGACCGTGTTGGCCAGCGACAGAGTGCCATGCGGGTCGACCGATACGGGCGCGAACGACGGCTCGGGCGGCGCGGCGAGGCGGCGAGAGCGAGCGCGGAGCGTCATCGAGGAGTGCCACGTGGGTGAGGCGTCGTATGTGTGGCAGTCGTCGATGGTCGAGTCGGTGAGTCTGGCCACGCCGCCGTGCACTACCCAGACGACGCCGCCGCGGCGCGACGCGTAATCACTCCCTGAGCCGCCGATGTCGCGCGCCACGCAGTGCGCAATCGCCGACGAGGCGAGGGTGAGGCGGCCTCCGACGTAGACGGTGCCGTACATCGCCGAGTCACAGCGCTCGATGCGGGTGCGGCGCAGCACGACGCTGGCGCCAAAGTTGACGAAGAGGGCGGAGCCCTTGCCGCGGATCTCGTGGACGGCGCACTCGACGACGGTGCTCTCGCGCAGCTCGGCCGCGCCGCCGGCCAGCACCGCCATACCGCCGCCATCGTAGTGAGTGGCGCAGCGCAGGATCTGCGAGCGCTCAAGAAGGAGCACGCCGCCCTCGACAAAGACCCCGCCGCCCTCCTTGAGCGCCACCGCGTCCTCGATCAGCGAGTCGACGAGCCACACCGAGCCCATACCGCCGCCCGCGATGCTAATCCCGCCGCCATTCTCGCTCGCGCGGTTAGACGTCATGGACGAGTTGTGCATCTCGAGCCGGGAAGCGTCAACCGCCGCCCCGCCGCCCGTCGCGGCCGAGCACAGATCGACGCGGCTGTCGCGAAGCACCGCGGTGGCGTCGCCCTCCAACATCAGCGCGCCGCCAACCGTGCCCGCCTCGCAGCGCGTGACGAAGGAGTCGACCAGCATTAAACGCGACGCGTCGGCCAGATACAGGGCGCCGCCGCCCAGAAAGGCGGTGTTGTTGTCGAGCGAGACGCCGCGCAGCGTGGCGTTTGACGCAGAGACCAGCGCAATCGCGCCGCCCTCTCGCGACGCAGCAGAGTCGCGGATTGTGGAGCGCAAGAGCGAGAGGCTGCCACCGAGACAGAAGATTGCCGCGCCGTCGACGGCCAGCGACCTCTCTATTCGCGTGTCGATCAACTCCACCGCCGAACCGAGTGAGGCGATTGTGCCGCCGTGAGCATCGGCCGCCGCCACGCCGCCCCTGATCTCCGGAAAGCCCGGGTCGATTGGGCGAGAGGCCACCGCCTCGCAGCCGAGGAGAACCGACTTCTCCATGCGCAGCGTACCTCCATCTTCGACGAGGATGCATCCTCCGGACGCATCCTCGACCCGGCCGTGGGCGAGGTGCACGTTGACAATGCTGAGGGAAGCGCCGTCCCTCACGCTCGCCACCCGCGAGCGCTGGCCGGCGTCCAACCACGCACCAAAGCCAGACGACTCGATGCGAAGGGCCACGCTGCCTCGAAGCTCGAGCGCGTAGCCGCCGAGGTCTATGTTTGCGCCCTCTGGCAGCCGGATGAGCATCGCGTCACCAGAGGCGTTATGTACCAGCGAGCGCAGCGACTCAGCCGAATCGGCGCAGTGTTCCAAACCAGAACACCCGGCGACCATAGGCGCCGCAGGCACAGGCGCCAGCGGCGACGCCACTGGCGCCGCAGGCGACGGCGTGCCTCCTGAGCCTCCTGAGAGGAGCAGCATCATGACGAGCAAGGACACTTCAGCTGTGTGATTTCGATCGCGGTCTCCTTATTTTTCTTTTGTTTTTTTTCACACCGCAAGACAAGAAAAACACCACGCCACCCTGGGCTTGACCTAGTCCGCGGCGGCCTTTTCTCCCACAAGTAGAGGGCGGCGAAGCTTTAGTTAAAGGAAAAAGAAACCCCGCTCTAAACCAGCTGATTGAGACCCATCGCTGCAGCCTCCTACAGGACGCTCCCTGCCTTGCCTCCTGCCGAGGCGCAGCATGATGCCGTTGCCTCCTCAGCAGCCGAAACCTTCGCCCGCCTACCTGGCGTCGCTCCGGCAGCGAATGGCGGCCGCCCCGAGCACGCAAGAGATGGCGCGAGGATTGGACATCCCTCCTATCCACGAATACTCAATCTTCGAGTACGCATACGACTTCAACGAGGCCGATTTTCCCGACGGCATCTTCACGAAGGGCGACTCGATCATGCAGAACGCTCCGTGCTGCTGTGGGGGAATCAAGGGCTGCATTGCCTGCTGCAACGGGCTTTGCTTTCTCACTGCCGGTTTTGGGCTCAAGATAAAGCCGAAGAGCGACGGCATCTACGCCAAATACCCGTACATGAAGCACGCGGTGGCGGTGGACACGTCGGCGATCCAGCCATGGTGCTGCGGGTTCGGGAGCGGGCAAGCGCCCATCTGCTGCTACCCGTTGTATCTGACAATGTACAACTTTGGCTGCGGCTGCCCGGGCTGCTGCTGGTCCTGCGTCCCCATTCAGATCCGGAACGAGAAGCCCGCGGCCGGCGGTGGGACGCCGTTCTGCGAGCCTTCTGCTCGGTGCGGCGCCTGCGTCCCGCCCGAGCAGTGCGACTTTTTCCGTTGCCCTTGCTGCTGCTGCCAGTGCCGCGACCCAAACGAGCGCTGTTCTTCCCTGAACGTGTGGGCGCAGCGCGCGCTCGTGTCTGTCGCGGCGAGCGCGCCCACCGTGTTCGGGTACGAGGCCTACACTGAGAACGCCAGCCATCACAAGAAGGAACGGAACGGCTCGCGCCTCCTCGCCAAGTACACGCAACAGCTGATCGTCAACGTCATGACCGACTGCGGCTGCGTCGACTGGTGCGCCCTGTTCGGCCTGTGCGGGCTGATTGAGACGGGCAAGTGCCCGGCCACCGCCGGGTGCCCGCGCGCCTTCCCGTGCTGCAGCCTCATTCCGTGCTGCTGCTGCGGCTCGGTCGTGACGCTGCAGTCAATCCCGCTCAACGGCGCGTGGGAGAGAGAGTGAGAGACGCTGGGGAGGGAGAGTGAGAGAGGCTGAGGGGAGAGTGAGAGAGGCGGACTCCGCCCCTCCCTCCCCACACCCCTTCTGTCAGGCCGGAGAACGTGGTGCTGATGGGCGACTCTGCGGGCGGCAACCTCTGCCTCGGCACCGCCATCAACGCCACCAACCACTGCGACATGCACACGATCATCGGGAAACCGAAGGACGCGTCGTACTGGGAGTCGATGGCCCCCGGCGGCATTGTGCTGCAGTCGCCGTGGGTCGACCCGAACCCGGCCACCTTTGTGCTCTCTGCTTCTACTCTGCAATTCTCCACATGGCCGTCCAAGACGATCAACAGCGCCAACATCGGCGGCTTTGACAAGGTCGGCGAGGCGCGCCCGGAGGACATGTACAACGGCGATCCTGCCAACGACAAGACCGTCGGCACCTACGGCGCGTACAAGCAGGGGGACCCGATCCAGGGCAAGGGCTTCATCCCGCTGCTCGGTGACGCCGAGGGCGCATTTGCAAAGGTTCGCCTCCCCTTGTAAGAGACGCCCTCCCGCTACGAGGGCTCACGGCTCTGCCCCTGCCCCTCTGTCCCTCTGAGGCGTACGCCACGGCCGACGAGCGCGGCAACTACTACTCAGACATGAAGTACCCGAGCAGCAAGGAGCCGTGGCATACAAAGATCAGCGGCGTCCCGAGCTCCTTCTACCCCGCCGGGGCAGACAAGGCCCTCATCGAGAAGCAGGCCCTCGCCAACCCGATCAACGCGACGTACGAGCAGCTCCACAAGCTCCGGGCGGGCAGCGTGCAGCTCTCGTGGGGCTATGGGTACGAGGGCCAAAAGAGCTTCACGGGCGATGTGGGCCCGCTTCACGATCGTCTCGATGTGGGCTCAACTTAGCCTCGACACTCGATGACGTCTGGTGGATTTAGAATTGGCCTGTTTGCAGGTGCTTCACAAAAAGCCCTTCTCGGGGGAGTTCATCGGCTCGACGGTGACGGAGATGGCGCACAAGCTGATGCATGCGCAAGGTGCTGGGCACAAGCTGATGCATCCTGTTCTTGAGCGCGACGATGTCCCTGCGAGAGCGGCGCCTCCTCCCTCTCCTCGAGAGCGCGTCCCGAGCTAACATGTTGGGTGGCATAGGTGCTCCCGGTCGCGGGCATGCCGCACGTCTTCAACGAGCTGGGCAGCTACATGGTGTGGAACTCGACCGTGCCGTGGCGGCGCGTCGAACCCGAAGAGTTCGCGCCAATCATGATCTTCAACAAGCAGCTCGACTTCGTCCACAAGATTTTCAACAAGTTTGATGGGCCTTACAGCGGCAAGAAACAGCCCGTCGAAAAGGGTTCGCAATACTAGGCATGTGTGGAGAGTGCGCGCATTCTCCCTAGCATACATTCCATGGTGGGCAAGGGCGGCAGCGGCAGCCTAGGCCAGGGAGAGGACCTGTCGAACCAGCTGCTGCCCAAGAAGATCGAGGTGTGGTCGAGCCCGGCCGCCCACGCCCAGTGGGCCCGCTTCCTCTGACGGAGAGGATAGCAGCGGCGGAGAGGACATGGACGTGTAGCGATTCGGACAAATTCGGACGAGTGGGAAAGCGAGGCGGCGAGGGGCGAGGCCTATAGTGCTCCTCCTTGCTCACTACCCCGGCACCGCACTCAGCGAGGAGCCGAAGGAGGAGCACTGGCCCCGCGCCGGTCTGCTCTGGCCTGGTGCTCTTGCTTTTGCCCGTGCACGTATACCGGAAGTGTGTGTGAATCGTGCGCGACCGCCTTGGGTTGTAAAATTCTTTTTCTTTTGGTATGTCGAACCTGTGTGCTGTGCGGGAGAGTTCTTTTTGTGGAATTCTTCCACTCCTCGCTCGTCTGGCATGGCCCGTTCGCGGCTAGCCGTCTCCCGCGCGAGCGAAGCGGTTTTTTTTATCCCTCCCCCCCAACACCCCCACCCCCACCCCACCACCACCACCTACCTACCTTTTGCGGGGCCCTCTGGGGCGGTCAAAATCGGACCTACCTACCTATTGCATAGGGGCCAGCCAGTGTCAACAGACCCCCTATCTGGGTAGGAGCCGGAACCCAGTAGGTTGTGCCATAACGGCCGCAGCACGATAGCCGCCGCCGTCGCCACCAACCAACCATGTAAGCTGCCTATATGGGCTTCCAGTATCTAGCCTCTTCGGACATGGTACCTCCGGTGAGATAGTGGCTGCCAGTTCGAGACTGGGGCCGATCGAACTTGAGTTGTTCGGAGGAGGAATCCGGCCAGCACGGGTACAAAGAGGGGTACCCGGAGAATCCCCAGCTGCGGAAACGCAGTGTCGCTCAAGAGGTGCGATACTGCGGGGGAGTGTAAGGTGCCTATATGGGCTTCCAGTATCGGACCTTCAAGACATGCGCTTTTGGCCGGTGGCCTCCTCGGACAAACAAACCATCCATTCTTTCATTCTTTCAGCGGGCAACCAAACAGACAGATCTGCAGCGACCATCAGCGGCCGCAGCGCGTGGCGAGATAACCTACCACGTGACCGCCTCAGCAAAAGGCGAGCGTGCTTGCGTCCCGGGTGCTTGGAGTTGAGGGTCCGCAAGAATCCGCCGACTTTGAACGTCAAATGCAAGAGTAACCGTAAGGGAGCGGCAACCCCTGGCGCGGCTCCCTTGTTCGCACCTGCCTGTCGGCGTTGGATCAACCTCAGCCATTCAGCCGACACCCATGAGCCACTTTTGGGTGCCGTTCTCATGGATGTCGTCGTCGGCGCTGCAGCCACGCTCATGCCTAGCAGCACGCCACTTTGGCGAGGACACGCCAATTGCTCTCGCCCACAGTTGGCTCACGGTCTTACACCAGGCCTTTGTCAGACTTTTGTGTGCTGAAGCACCAGACGGTATGGATGAGCTCGAGCACGCTGCCAAACAGCAGCTCCTCCTTCTGACGCTCGTTTTCGGCCTTCTCCTTGCTGGCTTCTTCTGCGGCCGCTCCTTTCCCTACGCCCCAGTGCCTCCGTTCCCTCCCTGCACCAAGTACTACGAGCTGCGCGAGCTCACCAGGTTCGGCCCGATCAAGCTGAAGCCGATCAGCACGGAGGCGATCGAGCTCAAGATTGATCAGGAGGGTCGCTACACGGTCAACTTATCGTGCTGGGCGCTCCGTGCTGTGCGCAGGGCGATGCCTTGGGTGAGGCCGAGAGGGAGGATCTCCCCTTTCTCCCCGGTCAAGCTGTCTGCGGCCGAGCGGAGGGCTGCGAATGTCCCCGAGAATGCAAGCTCGCTCGCGTTTGTCTATCCCCTGGACGGAATCGCCCTGAGCGACGACACGGGGCGCGATGAGCTCCACAAGCCGGGGCGCGGCTTCCGAGAGCGGCTGTACGCGCTTCTGCCTGGGGCAGTGAAGAAGAAAGCCTCGGCGGAGAGCAGCCTGATCCTTTTCGGTGGCTTCGTGTACGTCGACGCGTACCATAAGGTGGTTGGTGCGAACGTGCTGCTTCCCGGCCACGGGTTGTATTTCGAGGCCGCTGGACCTGCTAACGAGGCACTCATCACGCGCATGGCCGAGCAGGACCGCCTCCGCACGCCGACGATCGGCTTCCTCATCTCCTACGGGGTGAAGCGCTTTGGGTGGATCATGGTGAGAGGAGCTAGTCCCCCCACCGCTCCTCTGTCCTTCTCTCTTGTGAGCTGTATCTCTGAGCGCTCACATCGGCCGACGATCTCTCTCGCCTTCGCCCCGTGTCGCCGACCCTTCCTCATCCTCCGCTACCCAGCCCGGCGAGGACTTCACGGCGACGGTCTCTAGCGAGCAGTGGCCGATGGGCGCTTTCGTGTTTGAATACTTCGATCCAGTGAAGTCGTGCATCTTCTCCGTCACTACAATGCCTCCGGAGGCGGAGCGGCAGGTCGACGAGGCGGTTTGCGACATCTTCTTCCAGCTCAGCATCAACACCGACAGCGTGCCACATGGGTGGGAGCGGGGTATTGCGGAAGGAGATCCGAGCTCGGCCCTGTATGTGCCCTTTGACCCCTCCGCCCCAACCTCTGCGCTGAGCGGCGGCGCCGCCGGTCCGCCCTCCACGGTGCCCCGCCCTCCGCCGGCGGAGGCGGCGCCAAAGCCCGCGGCGCCAAAGCCCGCGGCGCCAAAGCCCGCGGCGACAGAGCCCGCGGTGCCAAAGCCCGCAGTTACAGAGGAAGGTGAGGGGGCAGCGGCGGAGGCGGGGGCGGACAACAACTCTGGCGCAGACGCTGTCCGCAGCACGATGCCCGTCCTCACGCCGCCCACCATCGCGACCCCGCCACGGCCACCGCCGCCAGCAATGCAGGCCCCATCTGCTCCTCCAATGCGACCGACAACCTCATCGCTGCCTTCGTCCTTGCGCGATGAGATTGTCCGAGGAAAGAGTCTCAGTCCCGTTGCCAGCAGGGATGTCGGCGCACATACGCCCTCACCAAGACCCAGCACTGCCCTGGCTAGCAACAGCAACGGCGGCGGCAGCAATCATAGCGTGGGTCACGTCGACAAAATGCTACGCCGTGCGGCACAAAACAGGCGCAACTCCGTGAACGGCCACGACTCCACCGAGTCGCAGGACTAGGGCAACCCCGAAGATGATTTCGAAGATGTGGATACCATCCGCAGGACCGCTCAGATATGCTCGTGGAGCAGCACGGCTCGAGCGCGGTGGACACGGAGTGAGTGTCGACACTCCAGCTCGGTGGACGTACTCTCTCTCTCTCTCTCTCTCTCTCTCTCTCTCTCTCTCTCTCGCCCCCCCCTCTCAAGCTCCTTGCCTTTGCTTCACCTTTCAGCTGTGTGTAAAAAAGAATTTTACAACTCTGTCTCACGACGACACGGCTGACTAGGCACGGGAAGACTGGCGCGCACTGGCACTAACACAGGTACACCATTTTCACAACGAACTGTAAGACAAACGCCGACCGCAAATCCGACGGAGCTGCGTCACGGCCAAGGCCGTCTCACCGCTCGTAGCGACCGACGAGGGCGGAGGCAGGCAGAGGTGACGAGGAGTCCGGGGGCAAGCCTCATGGCCAGCGCATGCCCGGACTGCCCATCATCATCTGCACGAGCTCCGGCGGCATCGTGCTCAGCGGCGGCATGTGAAAGCTTCCGGGCGACGACGCGCCGCCGCCGCCGCCCAGCTCCTCGCCGTGCGGCGCCGGCAGCCGGCTGAGGTCGACGGCGCACGGCGAGTCGCCCATCAGCTTGCCGCGCTTGAGCCACCGCCGTGCCGCGGCGAAGTCGCGCGCGACGCCAGCCCCGTCCGCATACGCCTTGCCGAGCGCCCAGACGCACGATATGTGGCCGAGCACCGCGCCGCGCGCGAACCAGCGCGCGGCGCGGCGCGCGTCGGCGGGGATGCCCTCGCCCTCCTTGAGCGCGAAGCCCACGTTGTTCATCGCGCGCACGTGGCCTCCGACCATCGCCGCGAGTGCCGCCCACGCGAGGGATGCCTGCGGCGAACGCGCGAGAGGCTGGGGCCAGGTGCGCCGCATGCAGCGCTCGCGGGTGGCGTTTAAGGGCTCGCGGGTGGCGTTTAGGTGGAGCGGAGGCCTGGTAGTCGACGGGCAGCCCGTGGTGGCCCTTGTCGAAGGAGCCGCTGAGGTTGTACATGGCGAGAGGGTCGCCGTGCGTGGCGCGCCGCTTGAGCAGATCGCGCTCGAGCCGCTTGTCGGCGTGCTCGTCCATGTACCCGGTGGGCTCGCGGCAGAAGGGGCACGGCGGGAAGGTCTGCGCCTCGCGGTCCATGCCGCCGAGCATATACTTGTCGTGGCATTCCTTGCACACGACCTTGCCGCAGCAGAGAGTGACCGTCGCGCTGCCCTCGCCCGGGCCCTTGCGCGCCGGGCCGAGCGGGTCGGTGAGCCGCACGTCCATGCAGATCGGGCAAGTCACCTCGGGTGAGGAGGTGGGGGGGCGGGCAGTGAGGGCGGCGGTGGCGAGTCAAGCGGCGGAGCGGGAGGCGGGAGGCGCGTGACGCAGTGAGGGCAGCAGAGCGGGGAGAGGCGGCGGGGGAAGGAGAGAGGGGGGCGAGGGGCGCGCTCGATGACGCTGTGTCGCGAGCTGTCTCGAGGGCAGCGAAGAGGGCGGCGGCGGCGAGGCGCCCACCATGGGATCCTCCTCGGGCGAGAGGTTGACGTCGCGCACTCCGACCGTCCCACTCTTGCCGTCTTGCCCGTCATCGAGGCGAACCTCGTACCGCTCGCGCTCGGGCGCGTAGCGGACCGCCGTGCCGCGCTGCCCGTTGAGCTCGGCGCTGCCGGACAGCCCGTGCACGCGCACACGCCTCCCGACGAGAGGGTGGCGCGGCGTCGCCTCCTCGGCGGTGGCGAGCACCTGCTCGAGCATCAGAGATACGGGGAGATATGGCGAGATATGGGGAGACATGGCGAGCACCTGCTCGAGCATCAGCGCGACGCGCCGCGCCTCGGAGGGGCACGCCGCCACCGCGTCGCCCAGCGCGTCGACGGCGGCCGCGTCGCCGCACAGCCCCACCCTCGGCAGCGCCCTCTTGTCCCGCAGCGCGCCGGCCGTGAGGAGGTCGTACGCGGCCTCGACGCCCTTTGCGTCGTCCCACGCCTCGTGCCCGGCGCCCCACTCGACCACGTGCACCGCGCGGATGCCGAGGTCCTGCGGGGCGAGGAGACAGAGGAGGGCGGTGAGGGCCGTCGAATGCGACGTCGGCAGCCTCGGCGCGGCCGCATCACTCGGAGACAGCGATCACTCGGAGACAGCGATCTGGATGCCGCATCTAAGGCAGGGAGGTCCTCGTCGTGCGGGATGAGCGCTGTGCCGCCCCCGTCGAGCTCCACACGGTAGGGCATCCGCACCCCCGAGGGCGCCTCGGGCCAGACCTCGCACACGACCCCCGCCCGCCACCCGAGCTGCCCGCCGTTGCACTCCACCCGCCGGCCGACTTCAAAGCGCGGCGGAGGCGGCGGAGGCGCGACTGGCGCGGCGCGGATGCAGCGCTCGTCGTCCTCGCGCACGGGCGTCGCGTACTGAATGCCGTCGGGCGTCATGTCCCCGTGCACGTGGACGGCATACGCGCAGTAGAAGCCGGGACACCAGTCGTCCTGGGCGTACCGGAGGGCGGCGACCTTGGCCGGAACCCAGCGCCCGCCAGCGATGCTGTGCGCGCTGATCATTTCGACGCCACGCGGAGAGCCCGGCTCTGAGTTGCGGCTGATCTTGACCTCGACCTTGTCGCCGACCTTGAAGCGGGACGGCTCGTTCGCGCCCTGCGGCAGCACCGGCGCCTTCTTCGCCCTGCGACGGCTGCCACCACCACCGGGCTGTTGTTCGAGGAGCCGAACCACAGAGTCCTCGTCGTTAGGCGCGAAGATGAGCTTGCCATCGTCGAGCCGGACCTGGTACGGCACGCACTTGCCATCGTCAAAGTCTCGCTGCGTGTAGAAGTGGCGCACGATCGTGCCGGCCTTCCACACACCGCAGTTGCACTCCACGCGCGTCCCGACGGGGAAGCGCAGCTGCACGGTGTCCTTGTCGGCGAGTCGCATGGACATGCTGGATGGTACGGCTTTGGGTGTGGTGTGTGGTGTTCACTGCAGAGTGTGTTTCTTTTTCTGTTTGGCCCTCGCGGACACTCTGGCTCAGCAAAATATAGGGCTCACGGCTCACGCGCACTATACTCTTGTCTCACGACCACTGCAGCCGTCCGAGCGCTTTGGCGACCTTCTTTCTCTTCTCTTCACTCACTTGCTTGCATGCAGCCAATCATCCGGCTCAGTCAGGGTGGAGACGGGAGCTGCGGGGAGGTAGGTAGGGGGTGGGTGTGTGTGTGTGGGGGGGGGGGGGGGGGGGCTCTGCAAGGAGTGAGTCAAGCGCTGCGCGCCCACATAGCAGGCTGTTGAGTGGGCGAAGCGTGCATTAGGTTGAAGACAAAGTAACTGCTACGGCAAACATGCCTACATGGACACATCGTGCCGAGCGGCCCGAGGTCTCGCGGATCCCGGATCTGGCCAAAATTAGTCAAAAAAAAAACTGTTTCAGTCGTTTCAAAGAAGGGAAAAATACCGCCAGCAGACGCGCATCCCCGCCCTGGTCGTCCGTCGCGCTGCGCGCCAAAGACTAACCTTTGGGCACAGCGACCGGGTTGCTCGAATGTTTCGAGCCCTAGTGTTCGAGCCCTGGAAGAAAGTGAGTCGCACAGGCTACGCGCCCACCGTGGGACTGTTGTGAGGAGTATATCGTCATGCAGCTGTGCCACACCTACGACCTAGCACAAACATCGGCAAAGTCCAAAGAAGTCGGGAACTTGGACCTCTCCTCTTTTTCTTCACAGCGCAGCACCGAAGCATCTAGGCCCACGAGACGCTTGCACTCGCGCGGCTCTCTCCGCTCTCCCCTCGCCGTGTTCGGGTATGTCGTGCATCGGCATCGACGTCGGCTACGCCAACGGAGGCGCGCAGCCTCTAAACACCGCTCGGCCTCACTCGGCTCAGCCGTGAGAACGCGCGAACTCAGAATCGTCTCCGCGCGTCCACAGTTGTCGCGATCGCCCGGCGCGGCGCCATTGACATCCTTGCTTGACAATGAGGTGTCCAAACGGGCCACAGGCACAGCGTGAGCATCTCCCGGCCGCACCCTCGTCCTTCTCCGCGCATTGGGCAGCACACAGAGGCGTGAGGTGTGTGTCGTGCCACGGCGACGAAAGCGATCGGCATGCCTCCGGGTTGCGGCGGGCGCCCAATGGCGGCGACCGCCGGACGTTACAATTATAACGGTAATTCATAACATCGAAGGCTAAGCTCAATAAAAACGATGTGCCCCCCCGGCCCCCGTTGCGGCGCTGCAGGCGCTCGCTCGCTCGAGAGACGGCGGGCGGAGGAGCGGGTGGAGAGACAGGCGGAGAGGTGCGACGAGGCGCAGCGGTCAGCCTTGGCGTGAGGAGGTCCGCAGGCGGACTGCCAGGTGACTCTATTAGCGTTACGGTACCTTCGGCGCGCTTGCCGAGGTGAGCGGCACCGTCGGCCTGATCACCTCGGACGACGCTCAAGCGTCGCGTCTCAGACCTTCACGTTCATGCTCTCGGGCGTGGACTCGGGGTGCAAGGACGGTGCCGGCGACGCACACAACTCGTGCGGTCTCCACATCCACCAAGGTGGCTCGTGCAAAGAGGACGCGCTCGGCCACTTCTTCAACGCGTCGCGAAGCGACGGCTCCTTCGACCCGTGAGCGCCGATCGTCTACAAGACGACGGACGACTTCACCTTTGGCGAGTTCACCGTTCTGACGGGCCTCCCTGCGCACCAGATTGACGGAAGGACGTTCGTTGTGCACGATTTCGAGGGGAGGGGGATCGCCTGCTCGCGGATCGCAGGCCCGGCCGACGAGCAAGGCGGGCAACGCCGCCTCCAGCTGGCGGAGCCACACGAGGAGAAGAAGAAGGCCAGCCACTTCTTGGGGGTCCGACTTCATCTGCCCAATCACGACCGAGGTGATGAGCGACCCGGTGATGCCGGCGGCGGACGGCCATTCCTACGAGCGGAAGCAGATCGAGCGCTGGCTCGCGACCAAGTCGACGAGCCCGATGACGGGCGAGGCGCTCCAGCACATGCACACCTTCCCAAACCACGCGCTGCGCCGGCAGAGTTTCGAGAGTGGCAAGAGGCGCATTGAGCGGTTCGTCGCGCGTCCGCGCTGCGTCCGCGTTCTGGGCGCGGGGTGGCCGTCGTTAATAATTCTTTTCGCAACCGAACCGGTGTGTAACCGCAGCAGCGCCTTCTCCCCAGAACAGCGCACGAGCAGACGAGATACTCTCATCACTGCACGCCCCGAGGCCGAGCTCTCTCAGTCACAAACGAGTCAGAGAGTGAGTCGGGACCCGCACAGACCCAGAGAATCCCTCCAGTGTAGCACTACGCTCCCTCCCTCCCTCCCTCTCCCCCCCCTAAGGGCCCCGGTCGCCACTGCGCTGCGTCCTTTTTGCGCGCGGCTAGGCCGCCTCCGCCCTGGCCCTCTCAGCGGCCGCTGACGCGCGCCTCGCCTTGGCGGCAGCGACCGCCGCCTCAGCCGTCGTCGCTGCTTCCTCTGCCGCCGCTGCTGCTGCCTCTGCCGCCGCCGCTGCTGCCGCTGCTGCACCTGCCGCTGCTGCCGCCTGCGCCGTCGCAACGGCCGCCTCCTCCTCCGCCGCGGCCGCCTCCTCCTCTGCCGCTGTCAGAGCGTCCGCCTCGGCTTCCGCCTCCCGGCGCGCCTCCGCTGCCACCAAGGCTGCCTCCTCACCCGCCTCCGCTGTCTCCTCCTCGCTCCCCTCACTCGCCGCCTCGGCCTCCTCTCCCAACGCCTCGGCCAACCCCTCGACCGACGTCTCCGCCGTGATGCCGTACCGAATCCGCTCCTCGTGGAGCGTCTCGAGAAGCCTGATCAATCCCTCCCTGTCCAGCTTCGCGGGCTTGGCTGCGGCTGCCTCTGACGGCGCCTCGGACTCCTGCGACGGCCCAGCGCCGCCGCTCCCGCCGCCCTTCTTCTTCTTCTTCTTGCCCTTCTTGCCCTTGCCGCGCTTCTCCGCCTCGACCTCCGCCAGCAGCTCCTCGGCGTGCCGCGCCGCCTCCGCCTCCGCCACCGCCCGCTCCGCCGCCCTCTCCGCCGCCCCCGCAGCCCACGCCGCCTTCTTCGCCACCGCCTCGGCCGCTGCCACGGCCGCCGCATGCTCCTCGAGAGCGCGCACGCACTCGGCGTTGCCCCCCTCCTTGGCAATCTGCAGCGCCGTGTGTCCACTCACCGTGCGAAGCTTCGTGTCGGCGCCCGCCCGCAGCAGGCAGAGGAGAGCAGCGGGGTGTCCCATGCTGGCGGCGAACATCAGCGCGGTCTCGCCGTCATTGTCCTGCTGGTTGATCTCCGCGCCGTGCTGCAACAGCAGCTCGGCCTCCCGCTCGTGGCCTTCCTGGGCGGCGAACATCAGCGCGGTGAGGCCGACGCTGTCCTGCAGGTTGATCGAAGCGCCACGCTGCAGCAACGCCACGGCCAGCCGCTCGTGGCCGTAGAAGGCGGCGCCCATCAGCAGCGTAATGCCGCTCACACCCTTATGAGTGAAAGTCGCGTCCACCCGCCCGCCGCCGTCGAGCCACGCCAGCACCGCCTCGTCGCCTTGCATAGCCGCCTCCACGATCTCGTCGGGGACGGCGTCCTCGCCCGTTCCGCTCTCCATGCCGCTAGAAGAGGACGAGGCAGTTGGTGCCGCCGCCGCCCCCTTGCCCGAGGCGGCACTGCCGTCCGCCCCCGCGCCGCCCGCCTCGCCGATGTCCTCGGGAACAGGCCCGCTGCTGCCGCCCTCGCCGCCCGCCTCGACCGCCGCCGCGCCGCGCCTCGCCGCCGCCACCTCGCCGAGAAACGTCTTGACGGCGGCGACGCACTCAGTGTGGCCCTTCTGTTTGGCGATCTGCAGTGCCGTCTTGTCGTCCGCAGTGCGCAGCGCCATGTCTGCGCCCGCCCGCAGAAGCTGGAGCACGACGGCAGGGCGGTCGTAGCAGGCGGCGTTCGCGAGCGCAGTGTAGCCGTCGCTTTCCTGCAGGTCGAACTCTGCCCCGTGCCGTAGAAGCGAGTCGATCACGCGCTCGTGGCCTTGGGCGGCGGCGAACATCAGCGCGGTGCGGCCGAGGCTGTTCTGCAGGTTGACCTCCGCCCCGTGCCGCAGCAGCGTCTCGGCCATCTGCACGTGGCCGTGGTGGGCGGCGAACATTAGCGCGGTGGCGCTGCCGCTGGTTTGCAGGTTGGTCTCCGCGCCGCGCTGCAGCAGCGTCTCGACCACCTGCACGTAGCCTTGTTGGGCGGCGACGATCAGCGCGGTGTAGCCGCCGCTCTCCTGCAGGTTGACCTCTGCACCGTGCATCAGCAGCGTCTCGACCACCTGCACGTGGCCTTGGTGGGCGGCGGCAATCAGCGCCGCAAGGCCTTTGCTGTTTTGCGCATCCGGCTTCGCGCCCCGCTTCAGCAGAACCTCGACCAGCTGCTTGTGACCGTGATCGGCGGCGATCAGCAGGAGCGCACAGCCACTCGCACCGCGCTCGCACGTTGCATCAACCCGCCCGTCCCCGGCGAGCCACGTCTGCACCACGCTCACCTTGCCGTTCGCCGCCGCTGCTTGGATCTTTTTCGGCAGCGCGAGCGGCGCAGCCTGTGACGCCGTTGAAGCGCATCCGCGCCGGGACGCGGTCCCGGCTGAGCCAGCCTTTGTTCGGCCGGGCATGTGCCAGTTTTGGGGGCTCGGTGGGGGGAGGTGCAGGGCCCCTACTCCAGCCAAACCTACCCAGGATTAGCGTTCTCGGCTCACCTACGCTTCCACGTGAAAACAGCCTAAGCCCCTCCTGCTCGCCACCGTGATGCCGCGGCCTCGGTCCGGCTCGCCAGCGCCGTCGTCCGGGCCCACGGCCGGCACGCCGTCATATTTTCTCGTCGATTCCGCGCGCTCGGCGACCACCGCGGCGCCTCCGAAAGCGCCGTTTCGACACGCTGCAGCCGCGGGCCGCGGCACCTCAACTCAGCGCTTCTCGCGCCGCGTCAGAGGTGCTCCGATCGTGCACGCGGGTCGGTTCGGCACGTTGCGTGCGGGTTATTCCTGTATTCGCACTCGCTGCGCCTCGTATCTGCCTTCGACGGCCCGATTCCTCGTAGCCTGCGGTAAGCCTGCGGCCCCACCTGCGCCGCTGCGTGACTCTCTCGCGGCCCACCGCCCACCCGCACGCCGTTCGCCCCCCGCACAGTCGCTTGCTGGAGCCTCGCCGCACGGGCGGTCCTGCGTCTCGGCCACCTCGACTCACCGCGAGCCCGCTCCGCACCTCCCGCGCGCGTGTCTGCCGGCACGGCGTGGCGGGCAAGGCTGCGCTGCGACCGGTGATTTGTCGCGTCCTTGGCACACGCACCCCGGCCCTCCGCAGCCCGCGCTCGCACGCCGGACGCTTGGTTCTCTCCCGTCTTCCCGGCGCCGACGACCGTCTGCTCGCGAAAGATCCAGGCACACGCGTCGATCGCCCGACTCTGCTCGCTCACGTGTCTGACGCCCGCTCTGCCGCCTGCTCACTCCGGAGAGGCGAGCGCCGCCCTCTCCGCTCTCCGCAGGGCGGTGCCGCCCCCATCAACCAAGCTCCGCCGACCTAGCAGACACGCGTGTGAGCTTGCCTGTGTGTCCACTGGTGCAGCAGTGCTGACGAGCAGCCTGCAGGTCTCGGGTGAGTCTCAGTTGCAGAACATTGAATCGTGTGGCAGCCGAGTTGGCTGAGTGAAGAGTGTCTAGTAGGTAGGTAGAAAGGTGAAGAACAGCCAGGCTCGGACTGGACACCAACGCGGTATGGGTGGACACAAGACAGATGATGACGACACGCACGAGCGACACACAGACACAAACAAGCTCACAAGACACACAGCCAGCTGGCTGCCACACACCCTGAGTTGGCGTACACATAACTCAGGGCCACATCCTGAGAGAGATTTATGAGAGTCGTGATTTCTTTCACTAGTCTGTGTCACTCCAATATGACCATCTCTCTCTCTCTCCGTCTACGAGTATCGAGCTTTGTTGTGTTAATGTGTTTTGGGAATATCTCGGACAACCGGTAAAAAGAAAAGACAAAGCCGGCGCCGCGACAAGTCGAGACAAGCTCGCATAGAGAGCCCGCCTGCTTGTGCTTCGCCGTCGCCTCCTCCGTGATCGGCGTCAATCGTCGCCTTTGTGCCGCACTAGAGATGAGCGAGGCTGCAGAGCGATCGTCGGCGGACGACGAAAACACTGACCTCTCCGCTCCGCCGCCGGTGCTGAGGCTGGATATCGGAGGCGGCACCGTGGAGCTCCGTGTGCACAATGTGGGCGTGCAGTCGCCGCCTTTCGAGATCGTCCCTGACGGCTCTTCCTTCCGCATGAACGGCACGCAGTATGTGCGCGCACAGGAAGGCAGTGTTCAGCACTTGGCGGCTCGGGAGGTAATCTCGCTGAGCGCGGTTGCGTCTCTGGTGTTCAATGCACCAAAGGGGAGCTTCTCCACTACCACTGAGCTCCTCTTGCCAAACATCGGGCGCAAGGCCTTCAACAATGGCTGCAGTGGGCAGATGCAGTACTTTGCCTTGGTCGAGTACCCTGTGGGCCACGTGCAGCTGCAGCCGGTCGTGACTCTCGAGCAGCTCACCCTCGTCCTGCTGCACCCGCCGAGCAAGAGCAAGTTCGCAGGCAAAGCCGGGGGCGGCCTCAGCGCTTCGGGTGTGTCGCTGCTGGAGTCGCTGTTCACGAGCGGCAGCCTGAAGCTCTCTCTGGGCGGCGCAGCCGGCGGGGCGGCCGACGATGGCGGCTTGGCGGGGCTCGAGCCCGGCGAGGCATGGGACTGCATTGAGGCGTATGTCGACTCGCTGACCGGCGACACGCGCGGTACGATGCTCGCCAAGATGCGCGACTTCCTCGCGAGCGGCGCGGGCGGCTTCTCTGGCGGCTACTCGACGGCGTCGCTGCCGGAGCGCAAGCGGCGGCTCGCTGCCGTCTGGGATGCGATCCGGTCCGCTTGTGCGCCGGGGCAGACGCAGGAGCTCGAGTCGCTGTCGGACTCGCTCGGCCAGGTGAACTCGTCGTACGCCGACGCCGCCGACCCGTCCGCGCACCTCGTCAGCGACGACGTCATCGAGGGCTGCGTCGGATTGCTCGTCTACCACTCGCAGGTGGCGGCGGCCGTCCTGCGGCACCCCACCATGGCGTCGAAGCTCCGCGAGTCGCGCGCCGAGGCCCTCGCCCCGCTGCTGGCAGCGGCGCGCCGACAGGTGCGGCGTGCCCTCGCACCTCCCTCCCGCGCCCCGCCACTCTCTCTCGGGTCGGCCTCTCCTCTCGCTACGGTCACTCTGCAGCGACTACTCTCTCTCTCCCCTGGCCCTCGGCGTCCCCGCCCTCCCGGCGCCTCGACGCTCCGCGCTCACCTCCGCCCACCCCACCCCCTCACGCGCAGCCCACCCTGATCCTCAAGCTCCTCTTCAACCTCTCCGACCGGTCCATTCAGTCCCTCATCCCCGTCATCCTCGCGCCGATTGTGGACGCGCTCGACCTGCGCGGCGAGCGGCTCCTCTCAACGCCGGAGGAGGTCCGCGAGGCGATGAGAGAGGCGAAGCAGGTCCGCGAGGCGATGAGAGGGAGTGTACGAGCCCGTCTACGGCGAGGGCGGCGCGGTGTGCGTGTGCGTCGACGGCCGCAAGGCGTTCGAGCGCCTGATGGGCACCGACGACGAGCCGTCCCAGTACCGCAGGCTCTGCACGCCGTCCCTAGCCAAGTGCCAGCAGTACCCGAACGGCGTCAGCACGTGGGCGACCACCTTTGACGGCGTCAAGGTGGCGAGGCGGACGCACACGTCGCCGCTGGTGGCGCGCAACGCCGCGTGCCGGCTTCTCACGAACTCCACACGTCCCCTGCTCGTGCTCGCGTTGCCCAACGTCAACGACAAGAAGACGTCGGAGCTCAAGTGGCTCTACTCGAGCGAGCAGCGGCAACAGCTCCTGCTAGCGATCGAGTCGGACGTGCACCTTGAGGCGCTGCTGCAGGTGCAGGGCACCACCCACTCGACTTTGGCGAGCGTGCCGACGCCGGCTGGCTTCGACGCGACGATGCACGACGCGATCATGAAGAGCCTCAACTTGCAGGGTGGGTACCCCGTCGCCAAGCCAGACGATGAGGGGGGGATTGGTGGGGAGGCGCGCAAGCTCGTGGAGGCGGTCACGGAGCGCTTCCATGGGTACGAGTGGAACGAGGATTCGAGCCACTTTGTGGGGAAGGCGAGTGGGCAGGATTGGACACCGAGGTGGGAGGGCTCGCGCGGTGCCCCGCTCACGTGCAACAGCTGCGGCCGTTCCGTCGTCTTTGGCGACGAGAGCGAGTTGCCTGCGCTGAGGGGCAAGTGGCTGCTCTTGGAGGCCGACGTCCGCCCGCAGGATGCAACAGCGAACCCCTTCGATGACCCTCGGCACCACGCCAGGTGCACTTGCCGCTCTCTCCCCCACAGCCCCCCCCCCCCCCTCCCATCTCTGCCCCGGACCGCCACAGGTGCTACGTGTCAAAGATCCAGCCTAGCATCAAGGCTGCGCTCGCCACGGCGAAGAGCCTTGAGGCGAGACGTGCCTCAGGCAAGGGAGCGCGCGGCGACGACGACGGCGGCGGAGTGGAGGCTGTCGAGGCGCCGGCAGCTGCGCCTCCGCCGGCCGCTCTGCCTCTTGCGGACGCGCCGCTGCCCGCCGCGGCAGCACCACAGGTGTGGCGCTGTACGTATGAAGGCTGCACATACAAGTCGACGAAGCTCATCAAAACCGGGCTGATGTTTGCGCACGGCCCAATGTCCCAGCGGTGCCCTGGCTCGAACAACCCGCAGTACCGCCCCAGCGCCTTGGCGGTGGTCTCGGCGGTCGTTGTTGGCGACGCCGCCGCTGGTGGCGGCCAGGTCACGCGCGGGGAAGTGGTGGTGGCCGCCACCGGTTCGTAGCGGTGACATGCGTGTGTTTCTTGCCTGTGCCATGGTGTGCGTGCGTGCGCGCGCGTGAGTGTGTGTGTTCGTGTGCGTGTGTGGGGCGTGTGTGTGTGTGGTGTGTGTGCAGACACTGTCTCGGAGACACCGCCTACGGCGCCTTAGAGCTTACTTTAGAGTGTGCTGTTGTTGTGCTGGCTGCTTGTTCGTCAGTAGTGACTTTCCTCTGTTTGTGGCCACCTTTGTTTCGGGTGTGCGCTGGAGCTTTCAATGTAGTCGGCCGCGCACATACGACGCACGCGCGTGACATCATCCGTCGCCTGTCGCGACGAGTTGGCGACGGTCGCCGTCTCGCGATCTCTATACCTTCCTGTCTACCTCGCCCGCAGCGAGTACGACCTCGCGTGCGGGCAGGTTTGAGGACGCATGCGAGTAGAGATAGGCTCAGGCGCATGACGTACGCAGCGGGTACACCGCGCGCGTGTATGTGTATGTGTGTGTGTCCCTGTCTCTTATTTGTCTAAGGTCTGTCTCTGTTTGAGGTGGTCTCTCAGTGAGAGTCTATCTGAGGTGTCGCTCGGGTTGTTGCCTTAACTAGATAACATTCCCATATTCTTTAATAGCGGCTAGTTTGTCACAACACGTGCCGCAAGACACGGCGCTTCCAATCAAGAAAGTCATTAGCGTGGACGCATCCTCGACGCGAAGAGCCATGCAGTCACTCGAATTACTTGGACCTCTCCTGCAAGTAGAACGAAACATTCTTGGAGCTTCCCCCTACATGCAGGAACGCATCTCATCCGTGGCGACGCGCTGAGCCACCGAGCCGTACTCGGCCGCGCCGCCGCGTCGAGGCACGGGTCCCCCGCCAAGCAGCGACGCCGAAGCGTCGACCGATAGAGCGCCACGCCCAGCAGTATGGGCGTCGACCGCTCTCTCGAGCGGCCGCGTGGCAGTGCGTGGCGCGGGCGCCACGGGCGGCAAGCGTGGAGCCGCTGGAAGAGCCGGTGCGAGCCGTGGACGGCAGCCGCTCCCCACGTCGCCGAGAGAGGCTGCGGGAGAGGGCTCAGGAGGCCACCGGAGGCGCCGGGAGGCTCGGGAGGCGCTAAAAAGTGGCCCGGGCACCTCGCGCCACCCGTCTGGTGGGGCCGGGTGGGCTCAGGAATTAATCCAGGATTTTAAGGTGATCCACTACACCTGACCGAGAATTGGATGTGTCGCTATATATATTCGGTAGCAGAAAGAGCCGAAAAGGAGGCCGGCAGGCCGATTCTGGCGGCGAGACGCGAAAAACGGGTGAGGGGCCGTTTCCTCACAGCAAAGACACAATGGGATCATGGGAGTATTCATGTGTGGCGATGCAGAAACGCGCACACACTCTATCAACAGCGCACAAAGCAGTCACGGTACACAAGAGAGCGAGCAGCAAGTTCAGTGCGCTGTGGCAGCAGCGTCAGCGCGCTGGGGGCGCCACCGGGGGCGCAAGCGCCTGGCGCTCCCGTGCCTGGCGCGCGCGCTTGAGTTTCGCGCGGTGGTTCTTCATCCATCGGACCGCCTGCGCGGCAAGGGAGCGAGGGGATCAGCCTTCGATGCGGCCAGGGACGCGGTGGGAGCGCGTGTCGCCGCTGCGGTGGCGCGCGCTGCGACGGCGTGCACGCGGCGCACCGGCGCCGCGTCGCGTCGCGGCGCAGTGCTGGCGGCGTGCAGGCGGCGTGTCGGGGCGGGTGGCGGTGACGAGGTGCTGGGAGTGGCGGCGCGAGCGAGGCGGCGCGCGGTACGGAGGCGGTGGCAGCGCGGCGGCGTCGCGTCGGCGGTGGTAGCGCGGCGGAGCGGCCAAGGGGCGGGGCGGGGCGGGCGCGGGGGGCGGGGGGCGGGGGGCGGGGCGGGCTGGGGCGTGGCGCGCACAATGCTCGCATCGATTCCCATCATGTTGGGCGCCGTCAAGTGGCGGTAGTCGATCGTGCAGTTGCAGGCGGTGGGGCCGCACGGTCGTGCCTTGACTGGCCGCAGCGGCAAGTTCTTGTGGTCGACGCCGGTAGCCCGTCGTCGAGCGCAAATCTCCAGACGCTTTCGCGAGCTCTCGTAGAGAGTGTAGGCAAGCTTCAGAGTGCGCTCTTGGAAGCCGTCGAGGTCGAGGGCGAAGTTGAGATCGACGCGCGGATCGCCCCGCCTCGCTCGCGGAGCGAACTTGTGCCGGCGCGCACCGCCGCTCCGGAGCGGCGGGTCGGGCCGGCGAGTCGGCCGCAGAGGCGGCTCCCCGCCGATCGGATCGGCCGGCCGAGGGCGGACAGGAGCCTCGTTCAGGGTGGACGGGCCACGAGCCAACGGTGCGCCCCATCGCCGCGCCGCGGGGAGAGCGGCAGCGGCCGCGACCATCGCCCGACCGTCCAAAGCCTGCTAATCCACGCCGGAGGTTGGCTGGGAAAGGGTGGGTGGGAGCTGGCGAGGTACTTCCAGCCTGCTGTGGGAACTCTTTTTTTGGCATGGAGACGCAAGCCACAGGTTCAAAGCACAGTGCGAAACTTGGTTGCAACCTGGTAAAAAGAGGCTCGCAGAGGTCGCAAGTGACCTCGAGTCAAAGTGGGACGCGGCCGCGCCCTGGAGGGCGAAGGGCGGCTGACTGCGCGGAAAAAGAAAGAAAACGGACACGCCAAGGGAGGGATGAAAGGACGGCACGCCGCCACCACACAGGGATTTTAAGGAGAGGGGTGTGATGCGCTAGCCGTCACCCACCCGCCTTGGGCGTCCGCCTCTTCCTATCTCCCTTCGCAGTCTCTCGCCGATTCTCGCTGCAACCTTCATGCCACCTCGCGGTCGTCCCACTCTCGTCGTTCTCTCCTGACTGCGCGGTAAGGACTGCTGGAGTGCTGGTTGTTTTTGTTTTAGGTCGGTTGTTGGGACGCGGAGGCGTCGCGCTGCAAACACGTCGTGAAAGAGAAAAGAAAATACGCGGCGATCTAGCCGCGAGATAAGACTCAACGCCCGGCGCCGAAAAAAAATATTCACAGCTCGCGGGAATGTACGTACGTCAGAGCCACATACACTGAGAGAGAGAACACACACCCCTCTCCCTTTTCTCCCAGCAGTAAGCTAATAAAGTAAGTGCATACACTACTGAAAGAGATCCGAGCTCTCACGCCGCGCCGCCCGCGCGTAGGGCCTTTAGGGGCCTAGAGAACACGCCCTCTCCCTTTTCTCCCAGTATAAAGCTAACACTCGTGCAACATAGCTACAAACACTCGCAGCTGATGGTCGCGCGAGCCGCCCTGTCGTCCGTCGGAGAGAGAGATTTTGTTTTTTTTCGTCGGCGGAAAAAAGATGGCTCCTCCGGGCCTGCTGCGGCGGCGCGGCCGGTTGAGGTCGGGCTCGGCCCGGCCCGCAACGGCTGGCCGCCGACGAGCGCGCTCGCGCTGCTCGTCAAAATGGCGGCGGTGGCGATTGCGGCGACGGTCGTTCCAGTCGTACAGCGCTCAGGCGTCTGTCATCTGTCGTCTGTTGTCGCATTTCGCACACGCGCGCGCCGCGCGACCCGCGTCGCTCCGCGAGGGCATGAGCCTTCCGCGATTCGATCCCGCAGCCAAAAGCTGCTCGCTCGAACCGCGGCCGACTCCGCCATCGCGGCCGCAGCTGTTGAGCTCTTCAGAAGACTGGTGCCTCATATGCTGCCTCCCTGCGGATGGTACGGCGAGGTTGGCGGTCCGCTGTACTACAAGGAAGTGCTGACTCGATTCTACCTCGAATTCTTCTACCCCCACGACTCGGAACGCGGATGTGACAGGACCATCGGGTCCTTCGGCCACCAAAGTGAGATCACCCGAGAGCAGCTGAGCCTACCTCTGGCCTCGCCTCCCTCTCCTTCAGGCATTCGTGGCATCCTATATGGGTCGTCCAGAGTATCGACCTCTGGCGAGTCAGCCAGCCCCACTTTGAGGGCGCCATGGAAGTACAGCGATCGCCACCTCGCTGGCCTCTCCGCAGCAGGCCCCCCGACCGCGTCGAACTCATCGGCGCGGGCTCGGCTCGGCTACGGGACCGGCCCCAGCTTCGGCTGAGCCTGAGGGCTGACAAGCTGCCGAGCCCAAATCACTGACTGTGAGAGTCGTGATTTCTTGTTGGTTTTCTAAAATCTGTGTGCCCCTGTGATAGTACTAGCACGCGCCAGTTCGCACCTGTGTCGAGCCTGTGTGCTGTGAGAGAGAGTTCTTTTGTTTAAATTCTAAAATCTCTCTCTCGAATGTTTCGAGCCCTAGTGTTCGAGCCCTGGAAGAAAGTGAGTCGCACAGGCTACGCGCCCACCGTGGGACTGTTGTGAGGAGTATATCGTCATGCAGCTGTGCCACACCTACGACCTAGCACAAACATCGGCAAAGTCCAAAGAAGTCGGGAACTTGGAGCTCTCCTCTTTTTCTTCACAGCGCAGCACCGAAGCATCTAGGCCCACGAGACGCTTGCACTCGCGCGGCTCTCTCCGCTCTCCCCTCGCCGTGTTCGGGTATGTCGTGCATCGGCATCGACGTCGGCTACGCCAACGGAGGCGCGCAGCCTCTAAACACCGCTCGGCCTCTCCACTCGGCTCAGCCGTGAGAACGCGCGAACTCAGAATCGTCTCCGCGCGTCCACAGTTGTCGCGATCGCCCGGCGCGGCGGCATTGACATCCTTGACAATGAGGTGTCCAAACGGGCCACAGCGTGAGCATCTCCCGGCCGCACCCTCGTCCTTCTCCGCGCCCTCGTTGCGAACGCTGGCGGCACCCGCATCGCTGCTCCGCCGCCGCCCCGCAGGTGCATGGTCGGCTTCTCGGGCAGCGAGCGGAAGCTCGGCGAGGCTGCGCTCAGCGGGGTGCGCCGCGGCGGCCGCGCCGCCACCGATGCCGAGTGCCGCCGGCCCGCCGTCTGAGCGCCGCTCCGCCCGCCTCTCCAGATCACGTCCAACATGACCAACACAGTGACGGGCCTCAAGGCCATCGTGGGCAAAAAGTTCCACTCGGACGAGATCCAGTCCGAGATGCCGAAGGTAGCGTACAAGATGATCGACGTCGCGGGCAACGTCGGCATCCCCGTCCACTACCGCGGCGAGGAGACCGTCCTCACCCCGGAGCGCATCTTTGCCATGTTCCTCAAGTCGCTGCAGGGCATCGCCGAGCGCAACCAAGGCCCGTCCCCCCAGCCGCCGCCGACGGCGGTGCTGGCGGTGGAGGCTTCGCTGAGCCTGCTCGCGGCTTTGTCTGTAGGCGCCCCCGTCACCGACGTCGTGCTCGCCGTGCCCGCATACTTCACTGACGTCGAGCGGCGCGCTGTGCTCGACGCCGCCAAGGCACCACCCTCACCTCCTCCCTCACGACCGCCTCTCGCCTCCCGCCCTGCTCGCTGCTGCCTCCGGCGTTCCCCTCCTCCCTGCTGCCTCCCTCTTCCCTGCTGCCTCCCTCTTCCCTGCTGCCTCCTCCCTCCCCGCTGCCCTCGCGACTCCCGCCTCACCGCTGGCCCTCCCCGCCGCCGCCCTCCCCGCCGCCGCAATCCCCGCCGCTGGCCCCGACCGCCGCTGCCCTCTCCGCCGCTGCCCTCCCCAGGTCGTCGGCCTGAACGTGCTGCGGCTGATGAACGACTGCACCGCCGCCGCCCTCTCGTACGGCATCTACAAGACCGACTTGCCCGCCGACAAGCCGACCAACGTCGCCTTCGTCGACTGCGGCGCGAGCGACACCACCGTCTCCATCGTCGAGTTTGTCAAGGGGAAGCTCAAGGTGCTCTCCGCCGCGTGCGAGCGCCACCTGGGCGGCGAGGACTTCACGCGCGTCATCGCGGAGCACTTCAACGAGATCTGGAAGGAGAAGCACGGCATCGACGCCCACACCAACAAGAAGGCGTGGTTCCGGCTGATGGTCGCCGCGGAGAAGACGAAGAAGGTTCTCTCGTCAAACCCGCAGGCGCCGATCGCGATCGAGTGCTTCATGAACGACATCGACGTCAAGGGGATGCTCGAGCGCGACGAGTTCCTCGGCATGTGCGCGCCGCTCATGGCCAAGCTCGAGACGGTCATCCGCGACGCCTTTGCCGGCTGCGGGATCTCAAAGGAGGAGATCGCGACGGTCGAGATCGTCGGCGGCTCGTCGCGCGTGCCCGCCGTGCAAAAGGCCATCTCCGAGTTCTTTGGGCGCGAGTGCTCCAAGACGCTCAACTTTGACGAGTGCATCGCCAAGGGCTGCGCGCTGCAGGCGGCGATGCTCTCGCCCGCCTTCAAGGTTCGCGAGTTCGAGGTCAAGGACGTGACGCTCTACCCGATCGCCCTCTCGTGGTCGCCCACGGCGGCCGGCGCGCAGACGGACGCGATGGAGGTGGAGGGCGAGGCGGACGCGGCGCCGAAGGCGGGCGCCTCCTCGTCGGTCGTCTTCCAAAAGTTCAACGCGGTCCCAAACTCGAAGATGCTCACCTTCTCGCGCAAGGGCACCTTCACGCTCTCGGCGGCGTACGACGACTCGGTCTCCCTGCCGGGCGGCTTCTCGCCCTCGCTCAACGAGTTCACCATCTCGGACATCCCGCAGCGCCTGGACGCAGAGGGGAAGCCAGAGGCGTCCCGCATCAAGGCGACACCTCCGAGAAGCTTCCCGCGCGCGCGCCCATCTCGCACCTCCCCTCCCCTCCCCGGCCTCGCCTGCCCGACGCCCCGCCCGCCCGCCCGCCTGGCCGCCCGCCAGGTCAAGCTGAAGCTCGACCTGAACGGCGTGCTCTCCCTCGAGTCGGCCGTCGTCCTCGAGGAGGAGGTGGTGATCGAGGAGGCGCCGCCCGCCGAGCCCGCGCCCGCGCCCGCGCCGGAGGCGCCCGCGGGCGGGGAGGCGCCCGCGGAGGGGGCGGAGGCCGCGGACGCGGAGGCGGCGCCGGAGCCGGAGCCGGCGCCGGCGCCGGCGCCGGCCGAGGAGAAGAAGCGGTCGAAGAAGGTGAAGCGGATCCCGGTGACGGTGAGCGAGGCAAAGTCGGTGGGCATGAGCGCGCAGGAGCTGATGGAGGCGCAGGAGGAGGAGGGGAAGATGGCGATCGAGGACAAGCGCATCAAGGAGAAGGCGGACGCGATGAACCAGCTCGAGGAGACGATCTACTCGATGAGGGACAAGCTCAGCACCTCGCTCTCTGCCTTCTCGACGGAGGACGAGAAGTCGCCTCTCATGGCGCTATTGACCTCGCTCGAGGACTGGCTGTACGAGGACGGCATGGACGTGGAGAAGTCGGTCTACGACGCAAAGTACGCCGAAATCATGGACAAGTGCGGCCCGATCGAGGCGCGCGCGCGCGAGGCCGACCTGAGGCCCGACGCGATCGGCGAGCTGCGCAAGGCGCTCGCGCGCTTCTCCGAGTTTGTGGGCAGCTCCGATGAGGCGTACGCGCACATCGAGGCGGACGACAAGGCCAAGGTCGCGGCCGAGGTGGAGGCGGCGACGGCGTGGCTGTCGGAGGCGGAGGCGAAGCTGGCAGCGAGCCCCGCCACCGCAGACGCGCCCATCAAATCGGCCGAGATCACGGCCAAGGCGAGCGCGCTGGAGGGCGTGTGCAACCCCATCATGCGGAAGCCCAAGCCGGCGCCCAAGGTGGAGGCTGCACCGCCCTCGCCCGCGCCGGTAGAGGCGGAGCCGGCGCCTGCCGCCGAGGGCGACGACGCGGCGGCGGAGCCTGCGGCCGCGCCGCCGCCGCCTGCGGGGGCGGATATGGACGTCGACTAATGATCCAGACGCATTCTGGGGGCGCGGCACGGGGAGTTGCCCCGGCGCTGCGGTGGAGGCTGAGCACGCGCGGCACGTGCGTGCGCGAGCGGCGAAAGAGGCCTAGCCGGTTGCTGCTCGATCGATCAAGGTCGGAGGTGATGCGGTGGTTTCCACTAGGGGGCGTGGCTTTAATATGCATTTATGCTAGTGAGAAAAAAAATGATAGTGAAATATGGCTTTTGCGTTTTGGAGCGCAAGACACTGTATCTCGAGGGGTCGACAGGGGGGAAATCTCATGTGTTGTTGATGTTGTTGATTGTTGTAGCGTCTGTAGCGCTCCCGGCAAGCGCTTCGGCCTTCTACTATTAAATTTATTGTGGCCGCGCCCTCCCAGGTCTGGGTAATCGCCTGTGATCACCAAGGGGTCCGTGCATGGCGTGCGGCAGCGCGCGCCCTCGGCCCAGAGGTTCAGCAGCATCTTCGCCTCCGGACAAGGCGACATGGCACTCGGCGCGCCATTGCGCCAGAGCTCCACCGTCCTGACGATACGACCAGCCTCCGCCTCAAAGCGATGCGAGAAGCGAATGAGCGGTTGCGCAGCCAGCGTGACGGGGCACAAGCTGCGACTCAGATCAGCCTGCTCTTCGAGGCGCGAGGCGCGCTGATCTGCCGCTTGACGTGCCTGCTGCTCTTGCTGCAAACGCTGCTCTGCCGCCTGACGTGCCTGCTGCTCCTGCTGCAAACGCTGCTCTGCCGCCTGACGTGCCTGCTGCTCCTGCTGCAAGCGCAGCTCCAGAACTTGGAGCCGCGAAGCGGCCTCCGGGACCTCGACCTCCTCCGGGACGTGGACCTCCGGCGCTGCCAGCCAGGCGCTGCACTGGCCAGGCTCGCTCCCCTCCGCACGCACGCGGATTGTGTAGCTCTCGCCGCTGACAAGCCCGTCGCTCTGGTCGAGCTTGCGGCCGACCAAGATGAGCTCCTCTGTTGGCTCGTTGGAAGCGGCCTCGTGCGCTGGCGTCCAGCCGTCCGCATCCGCAGCAGTCAGCACCTCTCGCCCGCACTGCTCGACGAGGAAGCGGAGCACGTCGACAAGGCCATTGGAAGCGGCCCAGTGCGCTGGCGTGTGGCCGCCCGCATTCGCAGCCGTCAGCACCTCTCGCCCGCACTGCTCGAAGAGGAAGCGGAGCGTGTCGACCTGGCCGTTGGAAGCGTTGGCGCGCAGCGGCATGTGTACCCCGTAGTTCGGGCACTTCAAGTGGTGAAGGCCTTTGTGAGGAGCCACACACCCGGGAAGGCAGCTGTTGAGTCGTGGTTTAATGGCCCAGTGCGCTGGCGTGTCGCCGGATTCCGCAGCCGCAGCCATCAGCACCTCTCGCCCGCACTGCTCGAAGAGGAAGCGGAGCACGTCGACATGGCCATTCTCTGCGGCGAGGTGCGCTGGCGTGCGGCCGTCCGCATCCCAGAGGCCGTCCGTAGCAGCCGTCAGCACCTCTCGCCCGCACTGCTCAACAAGAAAGCGGAGCACGTCGACACGGCCATTGGAAGCGGCGAGGTGCGCTGGCGTGCTGCCGGTCGCATCCGCAGCAGTCAGCACCTCTCGCCCGCACTGCTCGACGAGGAAGCGGAGCGAATCGACATGGCCATTGGTAGCGGCCCAGTGCGCTGGCGTCCTGCCTGGCGACCAGCCGTCTGCATCCGCAGCCGTCAGCACCTCTCGCCCGCACTGCTCAACAAGAAAGCGGAGCACGTCGACATGGCCATGCTCTGCGGCGAGGTGGGCTGGCGTGCTGCCGTTCGCACCCGCAGCCGTCAGCACCTCTCGCCCGCACTGCTCGAAGAGGAAGCGGAGCGCGTCGACCTGGCCACTGGAAACGGCGTCGTGGGCAGGTTTGTTGCCTGCCGCTCTCGCAGCCGTCAGCACCTCTCGCCCGTACTGCTCGAAGAAGCAGCGAAGCGCGTTGACATGGCCCTCTTGAGCGGCGAAGTGCGCTGGCGTGTCGGGTGTCGCCCTACCAGCCGCCATGAGCTATCCGAGGTCCGGTCCGCTTCGGCCCAGGGACGTCCGAAACGATTGCATGTTGCATGAACACGCGTGTGCGGTGAGGCGGAGCAGACGCGCAGGGCGAGACGAGGGAGGGAGCAGGACTTTGCGGAGATCAGCAGGAGGATGTACGAAGAGATTAGGAAGGGACCCGAGGGACCATGTGGAAGACGGCTAGTGCTAGTCCCCCATCGGGAGGACGACCCCGGCTAGTCGCCGACCACACCCACAAAGAACCCTGCACAAAGACCGCAGGGCGGGGACATGTTCCTTTTTACCCATCTCACAGTAGAGAGGAGTCCGTTTTTATTTATTTATGTATGGCTTTTGGAGCGCCTTTTTTGTAATTGTATCTCGACCGGGGTCATCTCATAAGTCATATGTTGTTGTTGATTGTTGTAGCGTCTGCAGCGCTCCCGGCAAGCGCTTCTGCCTTACTACATTCGGACACCGGTTCAAATCGCGGCCACAATAAATTTAATAGTAGTAAGGCAGAAGCGCTTGCCGGGAGCGCTACAGACGCTACAATTTTGGCCCGGGTCCTTGATTGTAATCAGCCTGCGGGTGAGGGCAAAACCTGCGCCGCTGCAGCTTATAGAGGGTGGGGGAAAATTTTCCGCCCTATATAAAGCTGCCGTTGAGGTAGACGGTACAACGCTCAGAAGAACTGTCACCCCAGGGAGGTCTCGAGCGACGACGCGCCTCAGCGTGAGCGAGCGACGACGTTGGAGAAGCCCTGGGTTTTGGGGTACCGGCCTCTCACCCGCACCTTTGCGCGCCACTTCTTGTCTGTCGGCCCGCCGCCGAGCCCCGCCTCCTTCTCGGCGGACCGCCAGCGGTCGCGGCGCGAGTCTGGCCCGCCAAACACGGCCGCCGCCTCGGCCCCTGCCTCGCGAGGTGCTCCGGGTGATCCGGCGGCGGAGACGCTGGCGCCGGCCGCCGCCGCCGCGTTCCACACCAAGACGAGGCCCGCGCAAGTTCCGAGCACAAGGGTCGACGGATCGCGGCGGGCGCCGAGCGCGGGCGCGCCGACGCAATTCAGCACCGTCGCGGAGCCCGGCACGCGCGCCTCCCACAGAGGCCGCGCGGCGGGGGCGGAGCAGCTCGAGCCTCGCAGCGCGCGCATGTCGTACAGCGCGACCGTCTGCGAGGCGCAGGAGAAGGGCGTGCCGCAGTGCACGCCGCCGTCGATGCCGACGAGCAGCTTGCTGCCGTCGAGGTGCAGCTGCCGCGCCGTCGTGCCGCGCACGGGCAGCGGCATCGAGCCGACCAAGGCTCGGCGCGCGCTCGGGGGCAGGTCCATCCACAAGTCGCCTCCGCCCGCGCGCAGGAGGTCCGAGCCGCCCACGGCCTCGGGCCCCGGCAGCAGCCTCAAGTCCCACAAGTGGACCTGCCCGGCGGTGAGCGAGGCGGAGGCGGCGAAGCCGCGCCCGTCGTCGGCGGCCATGGCGACTATCGGCGACCTTGCTGCTGGCGGCGGGACCGCGGAGAGGATGGCG
>NW_005200333.1:181965-207156 GCF_000372725.1 Emiliania huxleyi CCMP1516
TGGCTGCTCTTGAGCGAGCAGATTCGCCGCCGCCGCTCCATCGACCACAGCCGCACCGCGCCGCCGTCGGCAGAGATCAGCAGTCCCTCGCCGTCGTACCTGGCCGCGCGCACTCCCGGCGCAGTAGCGAAGCCACCGCCTCCGTCGGCGGCGGCGGCGGCGGCGGCGCCCGACTGCAGCAGAGCGAGGGGGGGCGGCGCCATCCACGGAGCGATGCGCGCCTCCGCCCTGCGGAGCACCGCGCGCACCGCAGCCGTGCTCAGGTCGGGCGGCGGCGCCTCGCCGAGAACGCGGCCGTGCTCTCGCGCCCACAAGGAGTGCGAGGCGCCCACCGCCGCGTGCAAGTCGCGGCACGTCGCCGCGAGGGCGCAGAGCTCGCGGCCGAGGCACCCGTCGAGCACCATCGGCCACAAGTCGAGCGGCAGCTCCGGCAAGGGAGTCGGCGCGCACGCGTCGCCCTCGACCGCCTCCGCCGAGTCGGCTGCCGCCCTCGGCGCGCCGGCGCCGCCGCCCTGGTCGAGCGGGGGCGCCGGCGGCATGCGCGGCGTGTCTGTCCTCCACTCGACGTGCCACAGAGCGGTGTGCGCTGCGGCGGCAGTGGCGGGGGAGGACGCGGGCGGCAGGAGCAGCGCCGTGACCAGGTGGAAGGGGGGACGCCCGGCCCTGCTGTCTGCGCCTCGGCCGCGGCCGTCGCATGGCGCCGCATCGGAGAGTGGGGAGAAGGCCGGAGAGCGGCCGCACAGCAGCGAGGTAGAGGGCGACGCCGAGCAAGGGTAGCTTGTCGGCGACGACCTCAAGCTGCTTTTGGACGGGAGGGATGAGTGGCGCAGCGCCGAGCCACTCCCCGGGGTGGAGGGGGTCCCCGGGATGGAGACGGGGCGCGTCGCAAGGCGGCTCGGCGCGCCCTCCTCGTGGTGCGCCTCCGCCTCCGCCTCCGCCTCCGCCTCCGCCTCCGCCTCCGCCTCCTCCCCCTCCTCCTCCGCCTCCGCCGCCTCCGCCGCCTCCCCCTTGGCCTCCGCCTGGAGCCCCTCTTCCGCCGCCTCTGTGGCGCGTCCCGACTGCAGCTGCAGGAAGAGCGAGAGGGGCGTGACGCACCTCGAGGACGGAGGCAGGCTGCCGTCAGAGGCGCGCTGCCGTCAGAGGCACGCTGCCGTCAGAGGCACGCTGCCGTCAGAGGCACGCTGCCGTCAGAGCACCGCGGGGACACGAGGGCACGCGACCACCAGGGCGAGGCCACGGAGCACAGCCGGAGGTGGTCGTCGTCTCTCGAGTGCTTGGTTGAGAGACCACGTGGCCAGATCACACAGGGATGTGGCGTCTCTCAGCACTGTCTGCAGTCTGCACAAGGGACAGTGCGGTCTCTCCGCCATCTAGCGTGCCGCACCGCACTGTCTGCACCCGCGCAGACCAGGCGGCCGCGCCGGAGCGGCGGGAGCGGCGGTCCTGCTGCGAGTCCCACTCGACGAGCAGGCCCGCCCGCACTGCGTCGTATGTCGGGTCCCACAGAAGCCGCGAGATCGCGCGCTCGGCCCGGCAGCGGCTGCCCTCCTCGCCTCCGCCTCCGCGCCGGCGGGGCGGCGCAGGAGCCGTCTCGAGGGCGAGGGGCGGCGGCGGGCTCGCCTCGGCCGCAAGCGGGGTGTGGAAGGGCGACACGGAGGGCGAGGCCGAGGCCGAGCCGCGGGGGCCGCAGCGAGCGCCGCCTCGGCTGCCCTGCGCCGCCTAAGGAAAGTTCCGAGAGGCGTCGTGCAAAAGGCGCCGGGCAAGCTGCGCCGCCGCTGCGTCCCGGCGCCGCCGGGGCGTCGAGGGAGCCGCTCCCCGCCGCGAAGCCAACGGTGCGCACCCCAGCGCCGCGCAGCTCGCCCGTGCTGAGCAGGGCGGACGGCGCCGCCCCGCGCCGCGACGACCTGCCCGACGGCGACGAAGACGCGGGCGCGCTCCAGCCGGCGTGCGACTGCACTCCGCTGCGCGGTTGCTCGCTGCGGTCGCTCCCGTCGGAGAGCGAGCCGCCCCCCAGCGAGACGACTCCCTCGCGGGGAGAGCTCCCCGCTCGTGGCAGGCCCTCCTCCCTGCGCCGGCTGCTCTGCAGCGCCTTCTTCTCGCGCCGCCGGCCTGCCGCCTGACGCAGGCGGGACGCGTGTGAGGAGCGCCCACGATGGTGGGCACGAGGGCCGCCAAAACTCGCACCGGAACGGGTATCGCGTCACTCGTGGCTGAGGAGCTCTGCACGCCCGCCGCCGCCGCCGCCGCCGCCTTGGCTTTGCCTTTGCCCTTTGCGCGGCCTCCCGACGGCAACTCCTCCCCGTCCGAAGAGTCACCGGCGCGCCGTGAGTTACGACGGCGGCGCCCGCCCGCGGTTCGACTGCTGTCTATCAGCAGCGTCTCGTCCGTCTCCGCAAAGAGGTCGAGTGGATCGAGGCCCTCCCCATCCCACTCGCAAGCGCTGCCGCGGCCGCGCCGCCGGCGACCGCGGCCCGCGCGGCCGTGCTGCGGCACGTTCTGGCGCACACTCGCCTCCTCGATTGAGGGCGCTTCCAAGTCGTCGATCTGAAAGATTGCTCCTTCACCGTCGGACGCATCGGACACAGCGCCTGGACTGCCGTCAAAGTACAGGCTTGCCGCCAGCTCGACGTTGCCGGCGGCTGCGAGCATGTGCCGCGCCGAGGAGGGCTCGAGACCAGTGAGCACGCAGAGCTCCGCGAGCGCCGCATCCTCGTCCATATATGCCACTAAGTCCGCGACCACGACGGCTCAAGCGGGGGGTGTGGTGATAAGTCCGCGGGCTTCGCTGCCACCGTGCCAAAAAAGAAAGTGCACTGAATGCGGCGCCCTGAGGATGGTGGCCCGGGTGGCCAAGCAGCGGGCGATACAAGTGACGCGCCACTGGCAAGCGGTGGGGATCCCTCTCGAGTCGCTCGGGATGGAGCGCTTCCCCACGCTAGCCGCCTGTCATGGGTGCGGCGGTAAATTCAACCCTTTTCCTGGCTCACAAGCTAAAGATGTTCACGGGCCCCCACAGGGAGGTCTCCCGTATGGGGAGCCCCGGGTACTCTTTAGCTGTACTCGTCTAGGCAGGGGTTGCGGTAAATTTCGCACACTGTTCCACGTCAAGCCGGAAGACGGACCTGCGGCTACGGGAGTGGCTGAAGAGGTGGTTAGCGCCATCCTGGAACGGATTTCGGAGCGGGTGGAAGGAGAGGCGGAGGAAGGGATGAGGACGCGCCTACGCCAAGCCATGCAGGGACAGGGAGTGTTTGTGTGCTTTTGTTGTGCAGCCCCTGTGGTCCGTGAGAAGAGGAGGCGAGAAGACGGATTGGCGGCGAGGGGGCGGCAGCCGCCACAGCAGGCGAGCGCACCCCGAGCCGGGGATGCACCTAGGGATCGGCCTTCCCCGACGCGGATCTTGCCACAAAGGACGCGAGGCAGCCCGGAGAGGTTCGTGCCGGCAGCAGACAGGGTGAGACAACGACGGGATGCGATCCGAGAAGCCGAGAGGGATCAAGAGGCCACGGTGGTGGGCGAGAAGGCGGTCCTGGCGGAACTTAGGGCGATCGGTCTGTCGGTCGCGGACAGCACCGGCGTGCTCAGGCCAGTACAGGCACGAGAGGTGCGGGGCTTGGCTAAACGACTGGTCGGCTCGACAGATCTTCTTGGACAGGTTTTCCGGTGGGAGGGGGAGGACTACCTCGTCAACGATATTGCACCAGGACCGACGTCGGCGGGGGGACAGGCGATGAAGGCGTACGCCTGCTGTGTGAAGAGGCGTGTGGCATCGGCGGGCCCACTGTCCGAACACAACTCGGCCTTTGATATCCGGGCGGTGCGGGACCGAATCGAGAAGGACCAGGCGAGGGGGGATGCGACGCGACTACTGGGCAGTCTACGGCCTGATGCGGAGAGGGGGGGGGGGGAGAGGCGGGGCCGTCGACGAATCCGGGCCCTGCCCCCCCCCCTCCCCGAGGGGAGACGAGAGCTAGGCCCCCCCTCACGAGCGGGGTGGACGGCCGACACGTGGAGCCACGGCTGGAATGGCCGCAGAGGCAGGGGGCACCCCCCGAGGCCCCGCCCCAGGAGGTGCGGCGGCCGGCGCCGCCGCCGGGCCCGCCCCCGCCACCACCACCTCCGCCCCCGCCGCTGGAGCGACCGCTGGGTCGAGGAGCCGCCCCTGAGGTTCCGCACCAGGCGGTGCGGCCGCCAGTGCCGCCATCGTTTCCGCCACCCACACTGCCATTTCCACCCCCGCCACTGGAACGGCTGCAGGGTCGTGGGGCCGCCCCAGCGGCTCCACACCGGGCGTTTGGGCCGCGAGGGCCGCCACCGTACCCGCCGCCCCTGCCACCGCCTCCACCCCCGCCGCCGGCGGGGCCGCCGCCGTGTGGACCCGCTCGGAATAACCTGGGGGGGCCGGGACCGCCCCGCCGGAAGCTGGTGTACCCGGGAGGAGGAGATGGGGGAGAGGAGTTACCGCGGTACGATAGCGGACCCGCCGGCGAACCGGAAAGCCGAGGCCGGAGGACCCGAGGGGGGGCTTGGGGTCAGTTGTCGGAGGAGGTGAGAGATGAGCTAACGCGGCCTCTGAGAGTGGAGTCGGGACGTACGGGCTCACCGAAGGAAGGCCAGCCGCAGTGGCAACCGGACCACCACGACCTTCGACAGGGAGGGCCACGCCTCCCCGAGCCTGGAGAGGAGCCGGCGGAGGGGGGGGGCGAGCCAGGGACGATAGAGAGGCCACGAGTGCGGGCACGACTCGCCGACCAGGGAGAGCGGGCTCGACCTCCCTGGGAGGGGTGGCGACACGATCTAAGGCCGCCGTCCTCGCCCGGGGAGACCCCGGCCGGGCCGTCGACGCTCTCGGAGGCTGCGGTACCAGTCGGAGGTGAAGCGGAGGCGAGAGACCTCGGCCAAAGAAGAGACATCAGAAACGGCTACAGCGACCGTCAGGCGACGCTCGGCTGGCGAATAAAAGAGCGAATCAGGGAGAACCGGAGCCCCGGGAAGTCGAGCAGTGGAACCCTGGGACGGGATGCTGAGTGAGGACCTGTGTACGTGCGTGGTGTACAGCGTCGTGTCTACTAGCTCCGTGTAGAGGGGGCGTTCTGAAATCGATTGAAGTTAAGGGGAAACCCGGTACACGGAACCAACCCTCGGAGACCAGTGTTTACTTTACGGCCCTTTCCCTGCGAACGCGCACCCCCGGGGCTAGGGCTCTCTAGCCCGTAACCCGATCCCGATCATCCGGCCCGCTGGGTGCGCTTCTGAGCTCCCCGGCCCTGGATGTGAGGTTAATAACTGCACTCCAAGTGCTCCAAGTGCCCTCGCCGTACTCTCCGCCCGCCAAGCGGGCATCCTCCGCCGACTCGTCCGGCTACGACACCGATGTACCGGACGAGGTGCAGCAAGAGGCTGTACGCAAGGTCTGCGGCGCGCTCGGCATGTGGGAGCAGTTCGAGGCGGCGATGGCGGCGGGCGAGCTGCTCGAGATGCTCGAGAGCTTGCCGCGAGGGGCGGTCGAGGCCTCCGTTCGGCTGATGCGCGGTTACAACCGCACGGGCGAGTGGCCAGAGCCCATTCTCACCAGCCCTGCCCCGCAGCGCGGCCGCTCGCCAAGCCCCGTCGATGAGTGGTCAGATGGTTAGTGCCCGAGAGCGAGGGGTCCGGGGGGGAGCACAAACATAGGACGCCCAGCATTGCCCTCGTGCCGCCGAGTGCATATCCTATGCGAGAGAGATCCCTGTGCCCTGTGCCCAGCCCTCTCCGCGCGGCGATGCGCCCTCCCCCCTCGCTTTTGCAAAATCCTGCAAAGGTGGGGACGTGTCTGTCCTCGACCCAGCCCTAGCTTGGGATGTCCGTTGTATTTATTTATTTATGTGCGAACCAGCGCCTATGACGCTCAAGAGTCAGGCGCGGAGCGCCGCCCGCGGAGCGCGCCCCGAAGAAAATTTTGAGGGTTGTGGAGGGCCTGATGCGATTTCTATTAAGGTTCTTCGGGCCCCTTTAGGGGGGCAAACCCTGCCCGGCCCCTAGGACCCCAGGTAAGGCCCAGGTGTGGCCTAGGGCATCAGAAGGGACCAAGAGGAGTCCAGTCTGAGCCATAGAGCCCATGTCTTTGCCCCCGAAGGTCGCGTTCAAATGCCCGGAACGGACGTCACAGTGGTGTCCGGCCGGCGCGATCACCGAGCTGTGACGCTCAGGGAAGCCCGATGAGGAGGTGCTGGTTTCTTTGGCCAGGGCTGGCCTTCCCCCCGGGCTTCACTGTGCCAAAAAAGAAAGTCCGGCGTGGAGGGGGGGTCCCCCCGGAGGGGGCTCTGGGGCATTGTTGGGTTGATCGCTCGTGCCGATCGATCTCGGGTCGATCTCGGGTCGATCTCGGGTCGATCTCGGGTCGATCTCGGGTCGATCTCGGGTCTGTCTCGGTTCGGTCTCGGTTCGATCTCGGGTCAATCTCGGGTCGGAATCCTCTAACAGTGCTCGCCTAACAACAAACTGCCCTCCTTTGCAGACCGCTGGGACATCCGTCCCACGCAAGACGGTCACGCGCAACCCACCAACCCTCCAGGGCCACACCACTCGCAAGACGGCATGCTCCAACCTCCATGCTGGCACTCAGAGTGGTGTGCGGAGCGAGAGGGCTTCGGGCGTGTGCGACACTTACGACTGCAGCTGGCGCGCCGCACGCGCCAGCTTCTCCCTCGCCTTCACATAGTCCGCGAACGACGAGGGCTTCGGGGAGAGCTCGGCGAGGTAGTCCTTGATGACGCAGCACTCGCTGTCATTCTCGACGCAGCCGCCCACACCGACATCCTCGGGGTCGCACTCGGCCGAGTCAAAGAACACCTCGAGCCACTGCTTTGCGAGGGCCTCGGTCTCGACGTACACGAGGAGGGGGAGGAAGTGCACTCCCACCTGCAGCAACGTGGCCGCCTGCTCAGACCTATGAGAGCTGCACTGTGCGCTAGATTTTCACTACGCCTCGAAGGCCTTCTAAAGCGGACCGGCTGCCAGCGGCACTCGCCGTCGTTGAGGTTGAAATCGCCGTACTGGAGCCGGGCGCTCACCACGGCGCTTGCGTAGTCGGCACAGAGCTCGCAATAGCTTGAGCTGTCGGTCAGGGGAAGCGATGCGAGAAACTCCTTGGCGCCCTTACCGAGCTTGAGCGTCACGCCGTCTGATGTGGAGAGAGGGGCCACGGACGCCGACGAGAAGCCCTTGGAGTTATGCACAGAGTCCGGAAAATAGGCGGCACCGCCACCCCCCGCGATCCGCACGAAGCACTTGAGGATGTTGCACAGCTGCTTGTCGCTTGGCTTGTTCGGATCTGCTTTTGGCGCCTTCGCAGTCGGAGCGCTTGGGGCCTTGCCTTTACGCTTTGGAGCCATTCGGTCAGCCTGAAGGTGGCACGCCTTCAAACCGAGCGGGGTGCCCCGACCACTGGTGTGTGAGCGCCGTAATTCGTCTATTTCTTCTCTCTCTCTCTCTCTCTCTCTCTCTCTCTCTCTCTCTCTCTCTCTCTCTCTCTCTCTACTCTACTCTACTCTACTCTCTCTCTCTCTCTCTCTCTCTCTCTCTCTCTCTCTCTCTCTCTCTCTCTGTGTGTGTGTGTGTGTGTGTGCCCAAAAAGAAAGCGCTCTCGAGTTGCGCCGAAAGGCGGGAGAAGCCGCGAGAGCAAGGGATCGGAAGGCGGGGGCGGCGTCGCAGGACGAGGCAGACGAGAACGACGCGACAGAGGAGGACGTCTGAACCACACGTGTCCCTCTCCATTCACACTCTCCCAGTCCTCCCTGGTTCTAGTGCCCGTCTTCTCCGCCCGTCGTGCGGAGTTGGTCGCACCCTCGTGCTTCTTCGTCCTTTAGACGTTTCACCTAGAGCAAGCAGGGCGGCACGCCCCCAAGCCCACTCGCCAGCCGGGTGGGGCTTGCACGGAGGAAACGACAGGAGGGAGAACGACGAGAGTGGGACGACCGCGAGGTGGCATGAAGGTTGCAGCGAGAATCGGCGAGGGACTGCGAAGGGAGATAGAAAGAGGCAGACGACCAAGGGTCAGGGTGGGCGACGGCTGGCACCACACTCCTCTCCTTAAAATCCCTGTGTGGTGGCGGCGTGCCGTCCTCCCATCCCTCCCTTGGCTTCTCTGTTTTCTTTTTCTTTGCGGCATCCTCTTCTCCAGGAGATGTCTGCGTTGTTTATTTATTTAATCTCCGAGGGCGGACCGACTGCACTCCAACGTCCAAAAGTAAGGTAAGGTAAGGTAGACTTCTCCACACACACGAGGTGGTGGGGCAAGGGGGGGCGACCCTCGCGTCTCCACGTCTAACGACAGGAGCCCCACGGCATTTAAAGTGCAAGGCCCGGTGCGCGTGGGTGAGCGGTGTGTGTGTGTGTGTGTGTGTGTGTGTGTGTGTGTGTGTGTGTGTGTGTGTGTGTGTGTGTGTGTGTGTGTGTGTGTGTGTGTGTGTGTGTGTGTGTGTGTGTGTGTGTGTGTGTGTGTGTGTGTGTGTGTCCAAAACTAAAGTGCTCCAAGTGCCGCAATTTTATGTGATCTGTGAGCAATTTCATGTGTAGTTTGAAAGCGCCACAGGTCGATCCCGCTAACGGCCTACGCTTCCCGGGCCACCCCACCAGGCCACGTTCCCCACCTGCCCTCCGAGCACGCCCCGCCGCCCGCCCCATCTCAGTGCATGATTCAAGCATGATGACCCTCCGGCGAGCGCGTCCTCGACGGAAGCTCCCAAGCTCCACCCAGACAATCCGCAGGATAGTGGCCTCGCGCTTCTTCTGAGCAGCTCACGCTATGAGCGCTGGGCCGCCTCCGCCGCCATCCTGGCGGCGGCTGCCCTGGCCCTCGCAGCGACGGCAGCAGCACGCCTCATCTTTGTGGCGGCTCTCGCCTCCTCAAACGCCGCCTGAGCCGCCACCAGCGCTACCTCGGCATCCGCCTCCGCCGCCTCGGCCGCCGCCTCGGCCTCCTCCTCCTCGTCCGCCTCCTCCTCCGCCTCGTCCGCCGCAGCGTCCAAGCGCGCCGCCTCGGCCACCTCTGCCGACGCCGCCGCCTGGCTCTCCGGCGTGATGCCGAGCCGCATCCTCTCCTCGGTGAGCGTCTCGAGAAGCAGGAGAAGCCTCGCCTCCTCGGCCTTCTTCGCCGCCTTGGCTGCGGCTGCCTCCGACGGCGCCTCGGCACCCTCCGCTGGCGCCTCGGACTCCTGCGACGGCCCCGCAGCCCCGCCCGCCCCGCCGCCCTTCTTCTTCTTCTTCTTGCCCTTCTTGCCCTTGGCGCGCGTCTCCGCCTCGACCTCCGCTAGCAGCTCCTCGGCGTGCCGCGCCGCCTCCTTCTCCTCCGCCGCCCTCTGCGCCGCCCTCTCCGCCGCTCCCGCGGCCCACGCCGCCTCCGCCGCCGCCTTCTCCGCCGCCTTCTCCGCCGCCGCATGCTCCTCGAGGGCGCGCACGCACTCGGCGTGGCCCTTGTGCTTGGCAAACTGCAGCGCGGTCCCGCCCGCCGTAGTGCACAGCGTCGTATCTGCGCCCGCCCGCAGCAGGCGGAGAAGGGCGGCGGACTGGCCGTGGAAAGCGGCCTGAATCAGTGCGGTGTTGCCTTTGTTGCACCGAAGGTCGATCGCCGCGCCGTGCCTGATCAGCGAGTCGACCACTTTCTCGTGGCCTTTGCCGGCGGCGCTCATCAGCGCGGTGCCGCCAAACTCGTATCCCTGGTCGACCACCGCGCCGTGCCGCAGCGCCAACTCGACCAGCTTCTCATGGCCGTTCAAGACGGCGAGACGCAGCGCGGTGATGCCCTTGCTGGTATGCAACGATACATCCGCCCCGCGCTGGAGCAGTGCCTCGGCCAGCCCCTCGTGGCCCTTCATCGTTGCGATCATCAGCAGCGTCACGCCGCTCGCACGAAAGCCGTCCGAAAAGACGTACTCGAACGTCGCGTTGACCCGCCCGCCGCCGTCGAGCCACGCCAGCGCCGCCTCCTCGCCTCGCCGAGCCGCTTGCACAACCTCCTCTGGCAACGCCCCGCTGCCCGGCTCGGCCTCCTCGCCGCCCTCGCCGCTCGAAGCAGAGGCCGCGGCTCTCGCACCCACCGCCGCGCCGGCGCCGCCTGCTTCGGCCGACGGCGCCTTGCTCCGGACCGCAGCCACCTCCCCGAGATACGTCCTGAACGCCTCAACGCACTCGGCGTGGCCCTTCTCCTTGGCCCACTGCAGCGCCGTCTTGCCGTCCTCGTCGCGCAACGCCATGTCTGCGCCCGCCCGCAGCAGTCGCAGCACTACGGAGGGGTGGTTGAAGTAGGCGGCGAGCATCAGCGCGGTGCAGCCGTTGCGGTCTTGCAGGTCGATCTCCGCGCCACGCCGCAGCAGCAGGTCGACCATCCGCTCTTGCCCTCCCTGCGCCGCCGCTGCCAGTGCCGGCCAGGCCGAATCTTGCGAGTCTATCTCCGCTCCGTGCTGCAGCAGCACGTCCACCACCCGCTCGTGGCCGTAGTAGGCGGCAGTGTTCAGCGCTGTGTTGGCGCGACCGTTCTGCAGGTTGATGTCTGCGCCACGCTTCAGGAGGAGCTCGACAATCTGTGCGTGCCCGGCCTTCGCGGAGAAGATGAGCAGGGTGCATGGAGTATGGCCGTACTGAGACTCAGCGTTGAAGAGCGTGTCCGCCTTCCCGCCTTCATTCAGCCACAGTCGCACCGGTCCCACGCAGCCGTCCGCAGCCGCCTTCAAGACGTTCTTTGGGAACCCATCACCCGGCCCGCTGCCGGCAGACGGCGGCGGCGGCGTGCGGAGCGCGGCCGTGGCGCGTGAGGGCGGGCCGGGCATGACAGGGTTTTTGCGACGTCTTGGCTGCGGCGGCAATGGCTCCTGTGATTTCTTTTTTCTGACTTCGCGCGCTGCGACGCGGGTGCCGCCAGCGTTCGCAACGAGGGCGAGAAGGACGAGGGTGCGGCCGGGAGATGCTCACGCTGTGGCCCGTTTGGACACCTCATTGTCAAGGATGTCAATGCCGCCGCGCCGGGCGATCGCGACAACTGAGAGAGAGATTTTTAGCAATACCTGTTTGACAACTGTGGACGCGCGGAGACGATTCTGAGTTCGCGCGTTCTCACGGCTGAGCCGAGTGGAGAGGCCGAGCGGTGTTTAGAGGCTGCGCGCCTCCGTTGCGCGTTGGCGTGGCCAATCACATGAGACATGTGAGGCCGCTTTTATATCGTTCAACACAGAAAAAAAAGACTTGCATAAAAAACTCCAACGCGTCCAACAACAGCCATGGCGCAGCACCTCGCGACCCCGACCACCGAGCGTGGGCGGTCCAGAACGCTCTGCCGAAGGTCGCTCGGGAAGGCCTCCCGCGTAGAGTACGTAAGTTGCATGTTGGGTGCGGCTAGGCCTGCTCAACGGCGCGGAAGGCCTCCTCGACGGCGGCGAAGGCCCCCTTCGCGTGTGGGTGCGAGCACTTGTCGGGGTGCAGGCGGCGGGCGAGCTGGAGGAAGCTGGCCCTGCACGCCTCGCGCGGCGCGTGCGGCGGCACCCCGAGGCGACGGTAGACGCACGTGCTGCTGAGCGCCCTCTCGATGATGGCGCCGATCGGTTGCTCCGTCGCGAGCGGGTCGAGCTCCGCTGCCGCCGGCGCACTTGTGCCTGGTCGCTGCGCCGCCTCGCGCCCCAGCTCGCGATCCCGCCGCTCGGCCGCCTCCCGCAGCAGGCGCTTCTGCTCCTCCGCCGCGTGCCGCTGCCGTGCGGCGAGCTCTTCCTGCGAGCGCCGCAGCCACTCCTTCTGCGCCTCCTTCTGCGCCTCCCTCCGCGCCTTCTCCGCCTCCTTCTGCGCCTGCTTCTTGGCCGCTGCCGCTGCTCTCTTCTCCGCGGCGGCCACTGCCTTGTCCTCGGCGTCCTCCTCTCTCTTCCGCTTCGCCTCCTCTCGTCCGTCGGCTGCCGCCGCCGCCGCCGCCGACGCCTCTGCTCCGAGGTGGCGAGCGATAAGCAGCGCCGCCTCCTCCGCCGTCGCAGCCATGCCGAGGTGCGCATGGCCGAACACAGCCTGAAAGCGGCTGCCGTGCTTCGACACGCCCGTGAAGCCCGTCTGCGACTGCGACGACGGAATCAGCGTCAGGCCCTCGTCCGCTGCCAGCTGCTTCGCCTCGGCCGCCGTCATCGGCTCTGCCTCCGCCGCCGCCGCCGCCGCCGCTGACGCCTCCGCCCCGACGTGGCGCGCGTACAACAGCGCCGCCTCCTCCGCGGTCGCAGCCATGCCGAGGTACTCTTCACTTTGGTGCGACCCGAACACAGCCGCAAAGCGCCCACCCCGCTTCGACACGCCCTTGAAGCCGGTCTGCGACTGCGATGACCGCACCAGCGCCAGGCCCTCGTCCGCCGCCAGCTGCTCCGCCTCAGCCGCCGTCATCGGCTCAGCTGCCGCCGCCGCCGCCGCCGCCGCCGCCGCCGCCGCCGCCGCCGCCGCCGCCGCCGCCGCCGCCGCCGCCGCCAACGACGCCTCCGCCCCCAGGTGGCGCGCGACCATCCTTGACGCCGTCGCTGGTTGTGCCTCTCTACTCCCTTCTACGGCTGCATTCGACATCTCGACCGCCTGGCGTCCCGCGTACTCGTCCTCCGCTGCATCGGTCGCAGTCGATGCCTCCGCGCCAAGATGGCGCGCGTACAGCAGCGCACCCTCCTGCGCCGTCGCGGCGTAACCGAGGTACTGCGTTCTACCATCACGCTCGCGCGTCACCTTAAAGCCTCTCCCCTTCGGCCTTGCGTACACGCCTTGGAACCCGGTGCTGGAGCGCGACGAGCGCACCAGTGTCAAGCCCTCTGCCGTCGCTGCCTGCTCCGCCTCCGCCGGCGTCATAGACTCGGCCGCCGCCGCTGCCGCCGCTGCCGCCGCTGCTGCGGACGCCTCCGTTCCCAGCTCGCGCGCGTAAAGCAGCGCTCCCTCCTCCGCCGTCGCGGTGCAGCCAATATGCTGCTTTCTCCCATCAACCTTGCGGCTCACCGCAAAGCCGTTGCCTTTCGAGTGTGCGCACACGCCTTCGAACCCGCTTCTGGAGCGCGACGAGCGCACCAGTGTCAAGCCCTCTGCCGTCGCTGCCTGCTCCGCCTCCGCCGGCGTCATGGACCAACTCGGCGTTCGCGATTTCTTTGTTAGGCGGGCCGCCGCAAAGAAAAATGGAGGTTGCGCAGCGACAGGAGCGAGTTCGCGCTGCGCTAGGCTCAGACGGCGAGTTCGCGCTGCGCTAGGCTCAGTACGGCGAGCGACAATTAGTCGTGGACATCATCGGGCGGCGCGACCATCAGGATCAGCGCCTCCTCCGCAGGCTCCGCCGCTAGGGTGCCCACAGGGCCCAAAAAAGAAAGGAAAAAAGAAATGGGCCACCCTCGATCGCAGCACTTCGTGTTGCTGTTGGCCAAGTCGAGAAATTGAGTGTGTGTGTGTGACTAGGAGGGTGGGACGCTGGGGATTCTCAAAGGTATACCCTTGCAATGGCCGGATCCAGCCTTGAAAGTACGAGATCGCGCGCGCTTCGCGCGCTGCACCGCCTGTTCTCCGCGGCTGAGTGACGACGCGTGCCGTGTGCCAGCAGAGTTGGGGGGAGGGGGGGGTGGTCATAACAAACACGGTACAGGATCGAGCGAGGTGCACGCTGCTGAAGCAGTATCGTCCCCCCTCTCCATCGTCTCACTGGGAAACGTCGGCGGCGATGGCGGTGCGGTTCGTAAGAAAGAGCCACACACAGGACAGACACTGACATAGAGAAGATGACGACACCAAAAGTACCATGAGCGATCGCCAACTCGCTGGTCTCTCCGCAAGGCCTCCCGACCGCGCCGAATCATCGACGCGGGCTCTCTCGGCTACGGGACCGGCCCCAGCTTGGCTTCTCGCCGCCAGCAGTTGCAAAGATCAACCGCCTTGCGCGCAAGGCTCAACGCTCGGGCGTTGACCGCACCGCGTACCCTCCCCACTCCCGCCTCTCATTTGTGTCACACCACGCGGAACGCATCTCCATCGCTTCGGTGAAGGGGGTGAACCGTGCCATCCTCGATCGCCGTGCAAAGCTCGCTTCCGAGCTCTCACGCCGCGCGTAGGGCCCTTAGGGGTCTAGAGAACACAACCCCCTCTCTCTTTTCTCCCAGTAAGCTAAAAGTACACATACAGGTGAAAGCGGTTTACCAGATTACCACACACATTATCAAGTCGCGGTTCCCTGCCCTCTCCCGCCACGCGCTCCGTCCGAGCCCTCTCCCCTCTTGCACAAGAGGAATTTTGACAATTAATCAGATGGTGAGGGAAAGGCACAATCAGAACGATGGGCTTGCCCATCCCGGAGTGGTTCGATCCCACACTAACCCGAGACGGTGACGGGAAGCGTCTCTGCGGTCTCAGGCCCAGTGAGGTAGTGCGCGGGCTAACCCGGATCCTGCTGAACAAGCTCTTCTTGTAGCTCGATCGGTCACACCGCGTCACCGCCATCGCCGTCGGGGAGAGGGGGGACGACACTGCTTCGGCAGCGTGCACCTCGATCCTGTACCGTGTTTGTTATGACCCCCCCAAATGAACACTCCAGTGAGGGAGGGCGAGACGATCGAGGGGTCCCGTACCACGCGGAATCGACCCTATCCCGTGCTCAAGTGCTCAAGTCGCGGGGCTTTAGGAAGACTGACTGGACGATTGAAGAGAGAAGATCGATTGTCGAGTCTGTCTTTTATGCGAATGCGTCGTGATCGTCCATGACCATGTGAGAGTCGTCCTGCTGAGACCTGAGTGTTGTTGTGTTGACTGTTGTCTGTTGACAAAAGTCAAAACTCATACACTCCGAAAAAATTGTATTTAAAACGGCGTGGGGGAGAAAAGCCGCAAACGGCTTCTGAAAAGCTAGCTCGTAGCTGCCCCCACGCAAGCGTTTATGGCGGATATCATTCAAAATTCTTCCCTACGAAGATAAATATGACCTTTCATGAAAGCACAGCGGACGTCCCCTTTGCCTTCCACAATATCCAAAGCTTGACATCCTGTATGTACTGTAAGCCTACTTTAAGACACACGCGCGACGGCGTCGGTGGCGGAATCACTTCCTCCCCATTCGGCGCTTGAGCGCGTCGAGCTCGTCCTCCACGGAGCCGCGGCGTGAAGCCTCTCGCTCCGCCGCCCTGCCCCGGGCTGAAGAGCCTCCGCGATCCGAGGCACGCCGGCCAGCGCTTCGGTACGCCCCGCCGCTGCCGCCGCTGCCGCCGCTCGCGGCAGGACTGCTCGCGCCATCGCTATCGCTGGCACCGCCGCCGCCGGCTGCCTTCGATCGAAGCTGCTGCAGGCGCGCGGAGAGCTTGGTGCGCCGCTCCTTCGCGCGGCTGAGCAGCGCGCGCGCGGAGGCAAGCCGGTCCCGGCGCGCCGCCGCCTCCCGCCGCAGCTCGCGCTCGTACGACCGCTCGATGGCGGCGCCTCCCGCACCCGCGCCGCGAGCAGAGAGCGAGGCGAGCTGCGCGAGCGACGGAGGAGAGGTAGGGGGGGGGGTCGAGGGCAGGGGCGCGCGCCGAGCGAGGAACGCGGCCGCATCGCGAGGGTTGGTGTTTGGTGGTGTTTGGTGGTGTTTGGTGGCTGGTGGCTGGTGGTTGGTGTCGGTGTTTTGGTGTGGAGGTGAGGGTGAGGTCGCGCAGAGTGTGTGCACCTCGGCTTCGGTGCGGCCGAGCTCCGCCTGGAGCGCCGCGCACCGCTCCTCGAGCCGCGCGACGACAAACTGGGCCGAGTCGAGCTCGGCGGAGAGGGCGGCGGTGTCGGTCGAGGAGAGGAGCTCGGCAAGCCCCTCGGGCTCCATCGGCGCGAGCTCCTCCAGCAAGCTCACCTGCCGACCGCGCGTGGTGAGGGCGCACAACAGCTCCAAGGGAGCGGTGGCGGCGCGAGCGAGGGAGCGGGGCGGTGCGCGCCCATCCGCCAGCGCCGCCGCCAAAGGCCTTTGCCGTCGCCGACACGAGGTCGCCGAGCAGCGCGCCGAAGCTGTCCCCGCCCGTGTCGTACCGCGCCTCCTCCGCTCGCCTCCGCGCCTCCCACTCGTCGCTGCGGCCCGCGCTCGCCGCGCTCGGCCTCGCGCCGCGCCGCCCGCCGCCGCCCCGGTCCCAGCCCGTGGTCGCACCCGGCCGAGACGACGCGCCGCTCGCCCAGCCGCCGCCCGACGCGCGGCGCTTCCGGTCGTACTTTGCACGCTGCTCCGGATCGGAGAGGACGGTGTAGGCTTCGGCAATGCGTGCAAAGGCCTCCTGCGCATCGGCTGCCTTGTTGACGTCTGGGTGGTTCCGCAGCGCCGCACGCCGATACGCGCGCTTCACCTCGGCCGCCGACGCGGTCGCATCGATGCCCAACGATGCATACAAGTCACCACTGCTAGTTGATCCGGCGACCGCACAGCGTGGGTGGGCAGCGCAGGCGCGCGGAGGGAGGCCCGTGCGCGCCTGCGGCCACACTACCAAAGCCTTGATCGGCGAAATCAGCACAAGGCTCACCACCAGGCTCAGCAGCGGGGCTCGCGGAGCTCGGGCTGTGACGGCAACAGCTTGACCCCGCTGCGGCATCGCCCTTTCTTGGCGGCCGTGACAAGCGATACACAACCGTGTGGGTTCCGAGCCCCAGGTCGTTTGGGAGCGATGTGGCGGCGGTGAGTTTGTTACGTCTATTTCTTCTTTACCAAGAATTTTTTCCTTTTCGATGAGTTTGAACTTCGCGCCACGCAACAGCGCAACACGCAACCTCGTCGTCGTTGCAGCCGATGCGTGCACTCCGGGTTCCGCTCGTCGTGACGTGGCTCCTGGCCTCTCCTCGCAGGGCCACCGCCGTCAAGTGCAGCGACGTTGATTCGCAGGGGCACCTCACCATCCCCAGCTCCGAGACGAGCATACGTGACTATGCCCTCCGCGGCTGCCGGGCGCTCGTGTCGGTCGAAGTCGCCGAGGGCGTTGTGCGCATTGGCACCCAGGCCTTTGCGGGGTGCTCGTCGCTCAGATCCATACGACTGCCGCGATCCATGACGAGCGTGGGCGACGTCGCCTTCCGGGACTGCTACTCTCTTGCCTCTGCCACGCTCCCCGACTCCATCACCCACCTTGGCCACGCCGCCTTTTACGGCTGCTCATCCCTCGCAGCCCTTGCTCTTCCCCGCGGCATTGCAGTCCTCGGTGATCGACTTCTCGAGGGCTGCACATCACTCACCTCCCTCGACATCCCACGCAGCGTCGTCACCATCGGTGATAACGCCTTTTACGGCGCCACGGCTCTAGCCTCCCTCTCGCTCCCCGGCTCGGTCGCGAGCATCGGGGCGCACGCCTTCTACGGGTGCACGAGCCTGACGGCAGTCGAGGTGCCCAAATCTGTCCAGCACGTCGGCGAGGGCGCCTGGTGGGGCTGTACCTCCCTCCGCTCGGTCGCCCTTCCCGCCTCACTCTCGGCTATCCCCGCCTCTGCGTTCAAGTCTTGCACGTCGCTCGAGTCCATCGCGCTCCCCGCATCAGTGACGCGCATCGCGGACCAGGCTTTCAACGGGTGCTCTTCTTTGACAGCCTTCTCGGCGCCCACCGTCAAGAGCCTCGGAGACGCCGCCTTCTTCGGCTGCAGCTCCCTCCGTGAGATTGAGTTGCCGGATGCGCTTGAGAGCATCGGCGACGCCGCCTTTAGCGGCTGTACGGCACTCGAACACGTCCGTATCCCGGCGTCTGTGGGGAGTATCGGTGAGCTCGTCTTCAGCGGGTGCAGCAGTCTCGCCATGGTCGAGCTGCCCGACTCCCTCACCGCCATTGGCTTGGGCGCCTTTATGGGCTGCGCGGCGCTCCCGTCCATAGACATCCCTGGCAAGGTGACCGAAATCGGTGACTTTGCGCTCAAGGGGTGCACGGCCCTGGCGGACGTCGCCCTGCCGCCATCGCTCACTCGCATCGGCGACTATGCCTTCCAGTACTGCGCCTCGCTCGCAGCAATCGCCCTCCCGCCCTCTCTGTCGGCCCTCGGCAGCGGCGCCTTCCGGGAGTGCTCCTCGCTACGCAGCGTCGACATCCCGCCCTTGGTTACGGCCCTCGAGCAGCAGGTCTTCTACGGCTGCTCGTCGCTCGCCTCCGTACTCCTCCCACCGACTGTCACCGCCATCGGCAACAGCGCCTTTCGAGACTGCATCTCTCTTCAGTCGCTCGCCGTGCCCGACTCGGTCGCAAGCATTGGCGACAGCGCCTTCAAGCAGTGCGCGGCGCTGCGAAGCGTCGTGCTCCCCCACCACAGCAACTTCACGAACATTGCAAGCAGCACCTTCTCCGGTTGCTCTTCCCTCGAGTCCATCTCCATTCCCAGCTCAGTCACGACCCTCGGCACGGCCTCCTTCGCCGCCTGCTCGTCGCTGCGTGCAATCGACATCCCCGACTCGGTCACCGCCATCGGCGAGCTCTCCTTCTTTGCGTGCACGTCGCTGCTCTCCATTCGTCTCCCAGCTGTGAGCAGCCTCAGCGACCAGCTCCTTCAGCGCTGCACGACGCTCGAGTCGATCGTCCTGCCAGGCTCGCTGACGAGCATTGGCAACGGCGCCCTTCGCGGCTGCACGGCCCTCCGGTCCGTGGCAATCCCCGCCTCGGTGACGAGCATTGGCGCCAAGGCGTTCAGCGACTGCTCGTCGCTCTCGTCGCTCTCCCTACCTGGTTCCGTCTCCTCCATCGGAGCTAAGGCTTTTGCCAGGACGGGTCTGCGGTGCGTCGAGGTCGTCTCGCGCAGCACTGGCCGCTGGGAGGGCGCGCCGCTGCTGCCAGGCTCCAAGGCGCAGGCGGGCGTGTGCGGGGACCAGCAGCGGGCGGAGATCCGCCGCTTCGGCACCAATCGGCGTGGCGCGGCGGGGCACAGGGGACGCGGCGCTGCACGTTCCCGGGCGGGCTTGGTTGCGCCTTTGGGTTTGGCCGGCGCCAGGTTGGACTTGGAGCAGAGACAGAGCCACGGCCAGAGGCGGACGGGGAGTGGCGGTTCCAAGCGCGAGACTTTTAAACAAATGCCGTGAAATGCCGAGGAGGCATTTCTCTCGTTGAACGAACACGCACTCCCCTCCTCCGTTGGCGCGCATTCTCTCCCACACGCAGCCCCCCCCCCACCCCCCCACCCCCCCGCGCCTCAAGTGTGGCGCCTCGGCCCCGCGGCTCTCCACGAGAGGCGACGCGCGATCTCCCGTGAGTACAATAATCTAGTCGCGCGGACCGTTCACGGGTCGAGCCCGAGGGATTCTGCCGTGATTGGCTGCCTGACTGGCTGCCCGAGCGAGACGATCGGCTGCCCGGAAAAGACGACAAGGTTAAAGACCCCCTTGCCCTGGCGGAGCATCTCGACCACCTGGAAGTTGTTCAGCCCCGAGATCCCGTTGACCGAGAGCACCACGTCACCCGGGACGAGGCCAGAGCTCTCGGCGAGCCCCCCGGGCTTCACCGTCTTGATGATGGGCTGGACAGACCCCTCGACGTTGAAGAAGGACTTGTCGAACGCGTCGTCGGTGCGGTGGAAGATGAAGCCCATCTTCGACTCGACCGAGTCCTTGATGAACTTCACCTCGCGCAGCGCCGGCATCTGGCCGCGCTTCATCGTGTCGAGGTGCGCCGTCGGCGACAGCACGTTGCTCAGCTTGGGCCCCACCGTTGCTTGCGCCTCGTACTGGGCCTTCATCGAGTGGTAGAACTGCGGCGCCGCGGTCCAGAGGCGTCACTGAGTGTCACTGAGTAGGGCTGCGCGGACGCTCAGGGGTGTGAGGAGAGGTCGCTGCGGGCGAGAGGGAGGGTTCTGCAGTTTGGAGGGCGCGGCGCTTCGGCCCACGCCTGCTGGTAGTGGTGGTCGAGCGGGTGCTGGTTGAGGACCATGCCGGTGACTCCGTGGTAGTAGTAGACGCCGCCCTTTGGGTCGAGCCGCTGCTCCCAGCCCTGCGGCTCGGGCGCCTGCAGCGCCTCGTCGGCGATCCACAGCAGGTGCGCGTCCTCCTTGATGTCCATGCCGATGTACTCGGCGTAGCCGAGGATGTCGCTCACCTGCCGCCGAGACGCAGATGCGAGGTCACCGAGAGGGAACCCCCCCCCCCTTCTGGCTGCCGAGGCGCACCTCGCAGTGGAAGTTGTACTGCGCCCACACGTCGTCCTCCTTCTTCTTCTTCTCGGCCGCCTTCCTCGCCTCCTCCGCCCGCGCCTCCGCCTTTGCCTCGTCGGCCGCCTTCTTCTTGAAGAGCGAGAAGCGCTTCTTCTCGCTCTCCTTCTCGGCCGCGGCTTTCTTCTCCTGCTCGGCCTGCTCGGCCTCCTCCTTCTTGCTCTTGGCCGTCTTCCGCTCGAAGGACATCTTGCGCGCGCGCTGGTACCGCGCCTGCCGCACCTTCGCCGCCGCCTCCTCCTCCTTCGCGGCGGCCGCCGCCGCCGCCGCCTCCTCGCGCTTCTTCCTCAAGGCGGCCTCAGCTGCCCTCTTCGCCTCCTGCTGCTTCTTGTAGTCGCCGCCCGCCTTCGCGTCGCGCTTCGCCAACAGCCTTCTCCTCGCGAGGTACCCGCGCGCCAGGACCTGCATCGAGATCACCTTGGACGCGATGTACTCCATCCGCCGCTGCTCGAGCCGGTCGAGCACGCCCACGCCGAGGAAGACCTTGGTCTTGCCGACGCGGTAGTCCGTCTCGGGCACCTCGGCGCCCTTGAGCAGCGCGCGCACGCCCTCGGCCCCCGCCTTGCCGATGGCCGCCTTGGGCACGACTTGCTCGAAGCGCGAGAGGAGCTCGGCGAAGGGGAGGATGTCGGGGAAGCCCTTGCGCGTCGCCTGCACCGCCTGCACCACGCCCGAGGTGTAGAGCTGCCTATGGGCGACGGCTCCACCAGGGCTCGGGGAAGCGCAACTTTCACCGCCTGCACCACGCCCGAGGTGCGGAGCTGCCGCTGCATCACGTCCTCGTCCCAGGACATCGCCTTCTTGTCCATGTTTGGCTTGACGCAGCGGATGAAGTGCGTCTTCGTCGCGCTGAGCGTCTTGACGAGCTCGTTGAGCGAGACGCGGAACGAGTCGATCACGCCTAAAAGAGATCACTCGATTATGTTATTCATTGAGTAAATACATCATTGAGAACGAGTCGATCACGCCTAAAAGAGGTCAGGCGACGCACGTGCACAGACCGAGCGAGCGGTGCGGAGACGCGTCGATCCGTCGCGCCGACGAACTTTGCCGACTTGAATCGGCGCGCACCGGCGCCCTTCTTCTCCTCGAAGAGGGTCTTGACGAAGTCGTCGTCGGAGAAGCGCATGAGCACGACCAGGTCCTGCGGGAGCGGGTCCTTGTTCTTCTCGAGGAAGCCGGCCGACTGGTAGGTCACCTTGCCCGGGAAGTGCGAGAGGGTGAAGGCGGTGCGGTCGAGCTTCACCTCGGCGAAGCACGGGTGTCTGGCGTGCGCGAGCTTGATCTTTTGCGCGAAGGAGGCGTCCGTGCCGTTTGGGAAGAAGCACTCCTCGGCGAGCAGCGAGAGGATGCCGGTGGCCGGCTTGTCGATGAGCTCGAGCAGGGGGGTGTTGTCCTCGAACGTGATGTCGGCGACGTCGATGCCCTCCTTCTGGTACTCGGCGATCACCTACGAGAGAGGCGCCGCCGCGCAAGCCCTCTCCACCAGGCCAGCGGCCTCGCCTCTGCCGGTGGGGGCGTGCGGCGCGTGTGATGCCCCGGTTGTGTGTGTGCTCTCCGCGAGTGCGTGTGTGTGTGCCCCGCCGTCCGTGCCAGCTAGGTGTCCAGCTAGGTGTCCCACTGGCTGACACTGGCGGGCTGTTGGCGTGTACTCGTCTCCCCGCCCCGAGGTTGGCGTGTGTTGGGATCGTAGGATCGCAGCGCTGGTCTATATCTCCCCATATCTCCCCGGTCACCGACTCGAAGACAGCCTCCGTAAACATGTGCTGCATCCGCTCATTGGCAAAGTTGATGCAGAGCTGCTCGAGCGAGTTTGTCGGGAAGCACCTGGTGTACACGCGCGGTGTGTGAAGCGACGCTCTGCTCGCATGTCGCTCGAGCGCGCTGCTGTCTCGGCGAGCACTCGAAGCCGAAGATGTCGACGGCGCCGATGAAGTAGCGGCCTCCCTCGCCGGAGATGAGCGACGAGTTGATCATCTCGACGACCCAGTCGAAGAGCTTCGAGTAGAGCGCCTGCGCCGTTGTGCCCGGGGGGTCGCGGCTGGCGGGGCGCGTGTGGGATGCCGCTGCGGGCGTGGGTGCGGAGGAGGCGCTGCCTGTGGCGGAGAGGGTAGACGAGAGTGATGTCTCCAGGAGAGCGGCAGCGCCGTGGCGGCAGAGGGGGCGAGGGCGGCAGAGAGGGACGAGGGGGGCAGAGGGGGGCAGAGGGGGCAGAGGGGGGCAGAGGGGGGCAGAGGGGGCGGCGCGCCTTTGTGAGGGCGCTCTTGACGTCGGAGGCGTAGGCGATCGAGTTTGGAGACTTGATCCACTCGCCTCCGGCGTTGATGTTTTGGATGCAGATTGCGTTCTCGAGCTCCGTTGGCTGGATGGAGAGGAGGCGGGCGATGACGGCGGTGGTGGAGGGGTCGGCGATCTTTGCGTCCGCGACGGTCGAGTCGCCGACCGCCCCCTTGCCCGCGAAGTCGAGGTTGCCGAGGTAGAGGACCGCCATGATGACCTTCCACACCGACAGCTGGCAGCCGGCGAGCGAGGGGATGACGGCGAAGGCGGCAGAGAGCTCGGCGAAGTCGCAGGGCAGCTCGGACCTGCTCGCGGGGGGAGAGGTGTGAGGCCGCGCGCCCCTCCGCGGCGGACGCCGCCTCCGGCGCCGCGGCGGTCGCGCCAGTCCACGTCAGACGCCTTTCTGAGGTTGAGCAGCTTGAAGGCCTCGACGGCGTCCGACCCCTTGGGCAGCTGGAGCTCGGCCCGCTGGGAGGGGGAGAGGCCCTTTGCGACGGTGTAGAAGACGTGGTAGTTCTGCTCGTTCGCCAGCTGCGACGTGATGCGCGACTTTTCGAGGAGGTACGTCTTCATGAAGGCGCCCTGCATCCGGCCGGTCGGCGAGAACTGGAGCGTGAGGAACTTGCCGAAGCGCGACGAGTTGTTGTTCCTGTCGGGGGGGAGGGAGGGGGTGCAGGGGGGCGGTCGGCGGCGTGGCACGGGCAGCGCGGCCGGGGGCGGAGGAGCCGACACACGCCGCATGAGCTTCCGCGCAGCATGGTGCACCTCGCCACACCTCTCTCGCTCCGCCCCTCGCGGCGTGCGGCGTCGGCCGCGTGTGTCTGGGGGCGTGCCGCGGCCTCACCAGATCGTCTTTGCGCAGCCAAAGCTCTCCATGATGGGGTTCGTCTTGAGGACGCGCGTATGCAGGTCCGAGCCCGAGCAGCTCACCTCGGCGAGGTACTCGAGGAGGATCTTTGCGGTCTCCGTCTTGCCGGCGCCCGACTCGCCGGAGATGATGACCGACTGCGGCGCGGGGCACGCGGTGAGGCCCCCCTCCCTTCGAGGGCCGGCCGTGTGCGCGATGGCGCGGTGGCTCCGCGCTCGCTCACCTGGCTCGTCGACGTTCGCAGCATGCCCGAGTGCGCCGAGGAGGCGACGGCGTACACGTGCGGCGGCAGCTCCACCTGCAGCGGCATCAGAGGGAGTCAGAGCGCGTCCGGCCCTACAGACCTGCGGCTGGGGCAGCCACCGCGCACCTGCGGCGCCAGCGACGCCTTGTAGGCCTGCAGCGTCTCCTCCGTGTACAGCGGCAGCTTCTTGTAGGGGTTCACGGCGAGCACGATGCGGCCGCTTCGCGTGTAGATGTTGCCAGCCCTGTAGCGCTTCTCGACGTTTTGCAAGAGAGCCTTGTCGGTGATGCTCTTGAGCCTCGTGAGTTCGCTCTCCGTGTCCCTTGGCCCCCAGTCTTTGTGCGCCATCTTGGCCCACAAAAAGAGAACCGCTTGAACAGCGCCTGCGCCGTTGGTGCCAGGGGTTGGCGGGGCACGTGTGGGTGACGCAGCGAGCGTGCGGAGGTGCGTGCGGCGCAGAGGGGGTAGTGGAGCGATGCCCCGGCTGAGGTGGCGAGGCGGCCGGTGGAGAGGGTTGAAGCACTTCACTGATGATGTGCTCAAAAGTCAGCCGATGACAGAACTCGGCGTTCGCTCGAGGATAAAAGAATTCGCCCTCGCGTCTATCTAGTTATTTAGTATGAGTAGGACTCCTAACTCACAGACTACTCTCTCAGACTCTGTGCCAGCCCACGGTGTGGCGTGCGTGGGCCTGCCCCTGGTCCCTGCCCGACTTTATTTACTCAAGAGAGAGAGACACCAACCATTTGAGCGCTACGGCTCCCGCCTAGGGGTTTGTCGTGATGCGTCGACCCCCAGCAGGAGACGGCATATTTTTGCATGTTTGGGATGGAGACCCGCACTCTCGGCGTCATCCTCAAAGACAACTCGGCGTTCGCTTGAGACGCTGTTCTCGAGGTTCTCGAGGGACGCCTTTCAGAAGAAGGTGCAACAGCAGGAGTCGCAGGTCACTGACAGGTTCACGCACAACGAAGACCCCAACCTGGCGCGGGATGCGCAGGAGCCTGCCGCGGTGGGAGAGACGGAGGAGGTTGAAGAGGTTGATGCTCCCGCGGGCGAGGAGAATGTCTGATCACGGTCCACCAGATCCGGCCGGCCCGCGCGCTGCCACGGGGGGCCCTAGCAGCTGCCGCCGTCTCTCGGCGGCGAGGTTTAGACTACGGGCGACGTACGGGTCTCAGCCCACGCGACCCACACCCGTTAGCTACGGGCGGGCGCTGAATCGTACACGCGTGAAAGGGCGCAGGTGATGCATGCCTCTGTTACTGCTTTTGTTCTTGACTAGCGAGATGTTGGGATATGTTGTACAAGTCTGACTCTGTGTCTCACACGTGTCCTTTGCTAAGTAATACTACGTTGCTTACTTCTCTCGGGCCCGGAAGGATTTTTTAGCATTCTTTCATTGCGGGAATAGTTAGAGGCTGCGCAGGCCGTCCCGTTTGCTGTGTTTGAAACGCCTGTTGCGCTGCGCGCGCGCTGCCGGGGCTCTGTCTCACTCACGTGCCGCAATATGTGTCACACACGGCGGCTTCTGCCACCTCTCGATTGGTTCCACTTTCTACGCACACCCACCGGGGAAGGGGCGCGTGGGAGCGGGGGCGGGGGCGGGGGCGGGGGTGGGGGCGGGGGCGCGCAGCGCGGGGCGCGCGCGCGCAACAGAGGGTAGGGTGGGGAAGACGGCGAG
>NW_005200333.1:207256-238595 GCF_000372725.1 Emiliania huxleyi CCMP1516
TCTGCCGCTGCAGAGCGCGCGCGTCAGGGCAAGGGGCATGCGTGGCGGCGCGGGACGCGTGGCGGCGGCGGCGAGCAGCCGAGCGCTCCGTGAGCGGTGAGGCGGCCGGGCGAGGGCGCGGCGGGTGACGGGTCAAGGGAGCAGCCCACACCCGGCGTCGCTTTTTGAGCGACGCCTGTGGTACGCCTGCGCAGGGGCCGCAGGGCGGTCAGTTGTGGGGCGAGGCGGTGCCGGCCGCGGGCCGGGTGCAAGGCGCCGGCCTCGGCGCCGCCTCGGCGCGCCGCACGGGCGCGGCTCGCCTCTGAGCGGGAGCCGAAGGTTTGGTGTGGTAGGTAGGTGGTAGGGGCGGTGGTGGGGTTGTTTGACTTTGCCGCAGAGGCCGTCCCTAGCTGTGAACAGCAAAACGGGACAGTATTCTGGCTGTGTTTCTTTTTCTATGCCGGGGACAAGGATGGATGAAACCGGACTACTTTTGGGGCGGGCGCTCTAACGAGTCGCGACGAGTTTTTTCTTTTCCTCCTGTGAAAGAAAGAAATAAAGAAAACAGAGAGCCAAGGAGGGGATGGGAGCCGTAAATAAATAAATAAAACGGGCACGCCAAACGAGGGGTGGGAGAAGGACAGGGTCCCCACCTGATGGGAGCCGTGAAATGGGGGCTGGCCGCGAATTCTTTTTCTCGCGATCATACGAGTATGTCCACCCCGCCGCGCCGCCGCTCGCGCCGCCTCGCCGCCGCCGCCGCCGCCGCCGCACACTGCCCCCTCACCGACCTGCCCCTTGAGCTTCTCGCGCGCGTCATCTCCCGCTGCGACCCCGTCGACATCGCTCGCGTCGCGGCCGTCTCGCTCCTCTTCCACGCCTCGCTTGCGCTGGAGGGCATCCGCTTGCGGGCGCAAGAGCGCGGCTACGAGCTGCCGGCGCAGCCAGAGGGCGAAATCTGCGCCGTGCGGTGGCTGTGCTATTCGGCGCTGATGCGCGAGGCCAACCCGCCGCAGAGGGCGGCGGCAGGCCATCGGCACAGCGTCTTCATCGACGGCGAGGGGCGGCTCTTGTCGTGCGGCTCGGCGCCGTCCTACGCTCCAGGGCTGCTCGGGCACGGCGAGGGTGTGACGCGGCACAACACGCCGGCACGCCTCCCTTCCCCGCTGGGCGGCGAGCGCGCTGTGAGAGTGTTGGCTGGACTCGGGCACAGCCTCGCCCTCGCCGCCGACGGCGTCGTCTGGAGCTGGGGCGTGGGCTGCTATGGCATCCTGGGCCACGGCGACGAGCAGCAGCAGCTGGAGCCCAAGAAGGTCGAGGCCTTGACGAGCCAGGCCGTCCTCGCTATGTCGGCTGGAGGCGACCACAGCCTCGCCCTCACCACTGACGGTGCCGTCTGGAGCTGGGGCCGCGGACTCCTTGGCCGGTTGGGCCACGGCGACCTGCAGAACCAGCTGCTGCCCAAGAAGATCGAAGCCTTGGCGGGGAAGCGCGTCGTCGCGGTGTCGGCTGGAATCAGCCACAACCTCGCCCTCACCGCCGGCGGCGGTGTCTGGAGCTGGGGCTGGGGAGGGCAAGGCCGGTTGGGCCACGGCGACCAGCAGGACCAGCTGCTGCCCAGGAAGATCGAGGCCTTGGCTGGCCAGCGCACCGTCGCTGTCGCGCCTGGATACTTCCACAGCCTCGCCCTCACCGCCGATGGCGCTCTCTGGAGCTGGGGCGATGGAGGTGGGGGCCAGCTGGGCCACGGCGACCAGCAGCACCAGCTGCTGCCCAAGAAGATCGAGGCCTTGGCTGGCCATCGCGTCGTCGCTGTGTCGGCCGGAGGCAACCACAACCTCGCCCTTAACGCCGACGGCAGCGTCTGGAGCTGGGGCGGAGGAGACGGTGGCAAGTTGGGCCACGGCGACCAGGAGAGTCAGCTGCTGCCGAAGAAGGTCGAAGCCTTCACTGGGCAGCGCGTCGTCGCCGTGTCGGCGGGAACATACCAGAGCCTCGCCATTACCGCCGACGGAGCTGTCTTCACGTGGGGCAAGGGCGAACACGGCTGCCTAGGCCACGGAGAGGACCTGCCGAACCAGCTGCTGCCCAAGAAGATCGAGGCGTGGGCACCGGGGCAGTGAGGTGTGGCGGGGTTGCGTCTGTGTGCCCGATATTCTTACTCCAAAAAAGCCGCGAAAAAAGAAATATAACGTCCTACCATCACGCCTTGACCGGCCTCCTCGTGCCCGCGTTATTAGCCCGTCGCGAGAGCTCGCGCACCAGGTGGCTCGCGTCGCCGCGTCGCTGCTGCAGGGCACCGGTCTCTCCGCCTGCGCGCTGGTCGGCGGCGCAAACGTCAACCGGCTTCGCAAGGCACAGCCACCTACCTCTGCCACCCCCGCCCCCGCCATACCCACCCCTCTCCTGCCGCCTCCATGCTCCAGCCGCCTCCAGTGTCTCCGCCGCCCTCCCAGCTGTGTCGCCACCGCCGTCCACCCCACCCCCACCGTCGCCCCCCTCCCCCCTCCCCACCCTCACCACCACCGCCGTCTCCAGATTACCCGAGATTACCCGCGAGTCCGTGCCCGCCAGGCCGCGCGAGATTACCCGAGATTGGCTGTCCGCCAGGCGAGGCCGCAGCTCGTGGTCGGCACGGCGGGCAGAGTCGCAGAGCTCGCGCTCGAGGCCGAGATCAGCCGAGATGATGCCGAGATGCGGCCGAGATGCGGCCGAGATGCGGCCGAGATGCGACCGAGATCAGGTCGAGATCAGGTCGAGATCAGGCCGAGATCGGGCCGAGATGAGGTCGAGATCAGGCCGAGATCAGGCCGAGATGAGGCCGAGATGAGGCGAGACGAGGCGAGATCAGGCGGCTCGCCCAGCTCGAGAGCAGGCCCACCCCTGGTGAGGCCCACCCCTGGTGAGGAGATAGCCTCCCCCTCCCCTTCCCCCTCACCCTCAACCCTCACCCCTCACCCCTCCCCCAAGGCGAACAAGCTCTCGCTGCGCCGCGTCCGCCACCTGATCCTCGACGAAGTAGACGAGGCGGCGACTAGCCGAGAGGGGCCGAGAGGGGCCGAAGTTGGCCGAGGCTCCGCCACCCCCCCCCCCTTCCCCCCTCCCTCCCCTCCCCCCCCTCTTCCCCCTCCCACCCCTCCTGCCCCCTCCTGCCCCCTCCTCCCCCTCCCCCACCCCTCTTTCCGCAGGCTCTGCAGCCGCCGCACGCGCGAGACACCACGCGGCTGGTGGACGCCGTCCGGGCGGCGGGGGAGGGCGCCGGCGGAGACGCGTCCCTCTGGAAGCGGCTGCAGCTCCTCTTTGCCTCAGCGACGGCCGACACACCGACCGTCACTCGCACCGCCCTCCAGCTGATGGAGGCGCCGCTGCTGGTGCAGCTGCGCCTCTCTGCGGGCCGCTCGGGTGCGGCGGCGGGGGGAGGGGAGGGCTGCTCTCCTCCTCCGCCTTGGGCTGCGAGCCTCCTCCTCCTCCTCCGGGCAGCAGCACGCTCCCTCTCTGCATCGAGCACGCGGTCTGCGAGGTACCGGTGCACAAGCAGGCGCGAGCAGGGCAAGAGAGGAGCCGAGAGGGCAAGAGAGGACAAGAGAGGGCAAGAGAGGGCAAGAGAGGAGCCGAGAGGGCAAGAGAGGGCAAGAGAGGAGCCGAGAGGACAAGACAGGAGCCGAGATCATCCAAGGTTGAAGAGGAAGGAAGGAGAGGAGAGTAGGAGAGGGAGGAGAGGAGGAGAGGAGGGGGAGGGGTACGCCGCAGTGAGAGTCCTCTCGGCTGACCCCTGCGTGTGGCTTGGCGCAGGTGGAGCAGCTCGCGAGGCTGGGGCGCGTGCAACCTCAGGGGACTTTACCCCCCCTCCCCTCCCCCCTTCCCCCCTTCCCCCCCCCCCCCCCTTCCCTCCCCCCCTCCTCCCCTCCCGTGGCCGCCCTCGTCTTTGTCAACTCGCCATATCTCCCCCTATCTCCCCATATCTCACTCTACCTCCCGACAGGTGACCGCCCTCGTCTTTGTCAACTCGCCGCACCGCGCGCGCATAGTCTCCGAGCTGCTCTCCACTCGCCACGGCATCGACGCGCCGGCGCTGCGCGGCACACAGGCAGAGGCGTCTCGGCTCCACCTCGGCTCCACCTCGGCTTCACCTCGGCTTCACCTCGGCCTCACCTCGGCCGCACCTCGGCTGCACCTCGGCTGCACCTCGGCCGCACCTCGGCCGCACCTCGGCCGCACCTCGGCCGCACCTCGGCTGGACCTCGCCGGCCCCACGGCCCGCAGGAGCGCGAGGAGCGCGTGGTTGTGGTGCGCGGGCTGCGCGAGGGGCGGTACCGCCTCGTCATCGCCACCGAGATGGGCGCGCGAGGGCGTGACTCCCCCGCCTCCCCCGCCTCCCCCGCCTCCCACGCCTCGCTCCGCCTCCCACGCCTCCCCCGCCGCGCGGGCGAGGCGGCGTCGCTCGAGCGCGCCGCAGTGCGCTCTCCGCTGTAGGCTTGACTTCCCGTCGATCACGCACGTCGTCAACGCCGAGATGCCGACGGACGAGTGGCACTACGTCCACCGCGCGGGGAGGTGCAGCTCCCTCTCTACTTCCCTGGCCGGGGGTTCATCAACAATTCTTTCCGGTGCCTCCGGCGTCTCCTGGCTCCTTTATAATTATAATTTTTTCCCTCCCTCCCTCCTTATTTTTTTTTGTATTTCCCCCCCCCCCCCCCCTCTGTCTCTCTCTCTCTCTCTCTCTCTCTCTCTCCCTCCCTCCCTCCCTCCCTGCCTCCCTCCCTCCCTCCCTCTCTCTCTCTCCTCATCGCCACTCCTCTCCTGCCCAGGTGCGGCCGCGCCGGCGCCGCGGGAGAGGTCATCACTTTCGTCTCTCCACGGCTGCGCGCCGTTGCGCAGCGGATCGCAGGCCAGCTCGGCCTTCCGCTCCGCGCGAGGCGCATCCACGCGGGCAGGCTCGAGACGCTGCCTGGCGAGCCGAGGCGGCCCGCGCGCCGCGAGACGACGCCCACGAGCCCGCCGCGCGCACCGGGGCGCGTGCACGCCAGAGGAGCAAGAGGGGCCGCGCCGGTGCCGGTGGCGGGCGGGGTCAGGGGGCAGGGGGCAGGGGCAGGGCGGGCGGGACCGGGAGGTAAAAGGGAGACGCAGGGTTCTCTTTTCGCGCCCTATGGGCTCACTCGGTATCTTCTAACAAGTGCGGCGTACGTTCTACGTACGTCAGTAAGCCGTAACCCGACACTGACAAGGGCTGCGCCGTGCGCGCCCGCCCCGCAATGGGGTCTTCTACAACTAACGACACTGTGTAACAGAGTCTGCGACTTTAGGAGCTCGGCTCGCGCTGCTCGGTTGGTCCCTGCACGTGCAGCGAGATGGCCATCTTGAAAAAGTTGTACTTGACGACGGCGCGGTCGCCCTTGTTCGTGAAGTCGACGCCGAGCTCCGGGTCGTAGGTGAGCTCGTCGTCCGCATTCTCCGGCTTGCTCGTGAAGCGCATCATTGCCGCGTACGACGCATTGTCCGTCGGCCAGCGGCGCGCGTTGCGCAGCGCAGCCACGTCGTCGTCGTCGGGGTTGGCGACGATGCCGCAGTACGAGGCGATCGAGAACTCGGCGCAGCACCAGCCGCGGTTCTGGTACGGCACGCGGTTGACCATGCCCCACACGTCGCCGCCGGGGAAGCGCTCCGCGGCGGGCCGCCCCAGGCCCTCGAGCATCGGCAGCACGACCACCTCACAGCCGCTGTACGAATAGAGCCGGCCCATGTCCCACATGGCGAAGCCGAAGGCGCGGCGCTGTTTTGGCGTCCTGTCCGGGTAGTAGCTCACGCGGTTGTGCTCAAAGTAGGCCGGCGCGCTCGCGTCGCCGCCCTCGGCGCGGCCGTCGTACGTGCGGCCCATCTTTGCGTCTTGCGTCAACGAGCAGAAGTCGAAGAAGACCAGGTCGTCGTCCGTCGGCGGCGGCTGCAGCCGTGCGAGGGTGTCAGCGAGGCGGCGCATCTTGCTGCCGCTCGGGTTTGGGTGCACTTCCGTCTCCCAGCCGTGCGACACGACGAGCGTTCGCCGCCCAGCGGGAGGCGCGCCGACGATATAGCCGTCCGGACGCAGCTCCTGCCGCCGCGGGAATGGACCGCCGCTTCCAGCCAGCTCGCGAATGTAGCCGACACGCAGCCACGCGATCTGGCCCTCGTCGCAGAAGCGATTGAAGCCGACGGCGTCGTGGCGCACGGGCGGCATCCTAATGAGCGCGTCCCTTAGCAGCCCCCACACGAGCAGCCGGTTGCCCTCCCAGGGTGTGTGCAGGGTCCTCAGAAACAGGTCCTGCAGGTCCTCGAAGCGTGCGGGGTCGGTGCCGGTGCGGATCAGCGCCATTGCTTCGGCGTCGCTCCGCAGGCCGATGATGCGCTGGCAGTAGGCGGGCAGAACTACGTCGAGCATGGCCCACAGCCGATCGAGGAAGGGCGTCTTCATGATGTTCGCGCCATCGACCCCATAGACACGAGGCAGTAGAATGGTTCGCACACGCCAGTAACACAACATCGGTGTGAAATCGTCGTTCATCCGAAAGAACAGCTTGCTCTCAGTGCACGAGTCGCGAGGAGCCCCGCGCTTCCCGCTCGTCCAGCGGCCGTCATCTGTGTAGGAGAAGAGGCTCGAAAACATCATGAACACGAGGTCCTCGTCGGTTGCTCCCTCCTGCTCGAGGACAGCGGCCATATCACGCAGAATATGGCCCTGCGGATCGGCTGAGCATGCTTCTTTTGCTTCGCTCAGGTTTGCGGAGTCATCGTTTGCGTATGACTGCCAAGCGAAGGAGACATAATACAGCTCGACGTCGTCTGGCGGCGCGCCGAGGTGGAACGCGCCGGGGATGCGCTCCAGCGCTTGCCGGTGCGGCAGCCTCGCGCCCTCCTTACGCGCCAGATCCCGGACGAAGCCCGCCTTGAGCCACGCGATCGCATGCCGACCGTCAATAGACACGTCGGCCCAAGCTTTGAAGCCTGCATCGTCCCAGCGCGGGTCGGACTTCTCAGCGGCCACCACCGCAAGTGCAGGCGGCACTTCTTCGGCCGCTTCTGCGGCGGCGGCGAAGTGATCCGCCAAGAATTTATTCAGTAGTGCCGGTGGCGGCTTTGCTGCCAGTAGTGCTGCCGCAGCGCCATCAAGCGCTCGCTTGGCTTCTGGCGAGCAGTCTGCGTCGAACTCCAATACGCCGCTTTTCGACATGGACGCGGCTCAAAAAAAGTATCAGTGTTGTGCAAAAAAAGTAACTAGGACGCGCGCTCGGGCTCTCTTGCCCGCAAACCGATCCCGATCATCCGGCCCGCTGGGTGCGCTTCTCAGCTCCTCGGCCCTGGATGTGAGGCTGATGACTGCACTCCAAGTGCTCCAAGTGCGATGCAAGGCGTGGGCGGTTGAGCATCCCTCCAGGGGGCCCTCTGCGCCGGGGAGGCATTGTTGGAGGCTAGGACGCAAGCGTCCGTCGCGCCCTTTTCAAACTCGAGGCCCACTGCTCCGCTACGCCCCGAGCGAGCGAGGTCAGATCCTTCTATCTACTCTGTTGAGAGAGAGAGAGAGAGAGATTTTTGAAAACCAACAAGAAATCTCTCTGTTGATGACAAGACTTGTCTACTGGCTGGAGCCGAGCAGGAGGGCCCGGCGCACAACCCCTGTGCAACTCAGCCTCCGCACCCCGTACCAGCGTACCACACACAGGTGTGTATTATTGTTGCTTGGGGCGGCCTTCATGCTGAAATTCTGGAAAGATCTGGCCGGGCCCTGCCCCCACCCCTACCAACCTACTACCTACCTACCCTACTTATGGGGAACTAAAAAAGAAATCATAGGATGGGTGAAGGTGGGATACAACCCCCTAGTCCTCCGGTCCACACGGGTACCCCCGTGCTAGGACAACAAGGCCCCACGGTACACGGCGTCTCCAAATTAGGCGAGTCACATGTGTGGTGATTGGGATCAAAGCGCTGACTGAGAGTCATGAATGAATGTGCGTATGTGTATGTTGTCATGTGGGAGAGCAATGTCGGCGGCTGTAAACTGTCGAAGGCGACAGAGAGAGCAAGGGGAGCGTGCCGAGATGGAATGAAATGCGAAGTTGCCTTGTTTTTGCTCCTGAGGTGCCCGCCCGAGAGATAGACCGGTTTAAGTTGAGGTTCCACGGTCTCCAGGATGGAGGTGCCGATCTGGATGTGGGGGTCCAGGCAGCGCAGGGAGGCTGTTGTGGCCCACCCAACTGTATCCATGGGAGTCACAAACGGTACTGCACTCGCGGCTGCTCACGACACTCAAACCCACCACCTGCCTCCTACTCTGTACGAGGAGCCGACAGCCGTTTCACCCGTGCAAAACACATCTACGCAAGACCAGTAGATCGTTGGGGTAGAGGTAGATTAAGACTGGAGATCCTAGCGGATCTCTCACACGGACACGCCCAAGTCTCGCCAGTAGATCCCTCCTGTCCGGTTCCCCATTCAAGACTAAAGATCGAAGATTGAGATTGTGGATTGCAGATCGCTCTGAGCAGCAACAGGGCCAAAATGTGGAGATAGGAGATGGAGAATGCAGATTGTAGATCCTAGCGCCCAGCCATCCGCCCCAGATGTGAGATCGAAGATTGAAAATGGAGGTCGTAGATTGCTGCCGGCGGCGACAGTGGCCATGAAGTAGAAGATTGGAGATTGGAGATGAGAGGTGGTCAGTGGTAATGAATCCATAGCGCATCTCCTTGAAGGTTTGAGCCCCCCTTCCTCCCCCGGGCCCCCGAATCGAGATTGGAGATTGGAGATTGGAGATGGAGATCGGAGACCTGTGTGAATCCGGCCTAAGATGACGACGTTGGAGATTGGAGATTGAAGATGGAGATCGGAGATCTGACTGGAACCCCGGCCTAAGATGACGACGCTGTGGATCAGAAAATATTGGAGATGGGGAGATCGGAGTCCACCCACCCCCTAGTGGTGTTGGTAGATGTTTTATAGATTTTTGTTTTTTCCTGTGGTCTGTGCGCGGACGGCCCGGGGAGCCTGCGGCGCCATTTTAATCTGCGCTCCTCTTTATGGCCTGCGGCGCCTGGCTTTTGAGCTTGGAAGTGTAAACGAGTCCGCCAGGGCGGTCTGCAAACGGAGCGCGCTGCGCGCGCGGTCTATGTACGCGGTCTATGTCGGCGAGCCTATTTGCCGAGTTGGCAGCGTGGACACCATGATACCGCCCCCAGTTCGGCGTAGACCGCGCGCGCCGCGCAGCGCGCTCCGTGTTTGCAGACCGCCCTGGCGGACTCGTTTACACTTCCAAGCTCAAGCCAAGGCGCCGCAGGCCATAAAGAGGAGCGCAGATTAAAATGGCGCCGCAGGCTCCCCGGCGCAACCCCGGGCCGTCCGCGCACAGACCTTTATCTAAAAACAAAACAAAAAAATCGATGAGACACCACTAGGGGCTGGGGGGCTCCGATCTCCATCTCTCCAGTACTCTCCAATCTCCAGCGTCGCGCTACATCTTAGGCCGGATCCTCATCTTAGGCCGGATTCAGTCAGATCTCCGATCTCCATCTCCAATCTCCAATCTCCAATCTCGATTCGGGGGCCCGGGGGAGGAGGGGGATTCAAACCTTCAAGGAGATGCGCTATGGACTCATTCACAATGCAAAAGGATCTCCACCCTCTTTTCGCGCCATTTTGCAATCTCCAGTCGGCCCACACGATCTCTAGGCGCCTTCGGCGCGAAGTCTCAGAATCTCCACCTCTGTCGCAAGATCTCAAGCGACTGCACGCACCAAACTCGAGATCTCAGACTCCTCTCGAGCATCTACACCGGAGAAGATTTGCCTCCACCAGTTCTTCAGTCTACTGCTGCTCTTGGCAGGAGATTTGCCACTTAAGAGATCTCTAAAAGGCATCTACGATCTACAGTCCAAGGGATCTCTTCCGATGTTGGTTGTTGCGTAGAGGGTAGAGAGATGTCCATGTATGTCCAGCGCCCGGCCCCTAGCTATTAGAGTAGTCTTGTGGGACCCAGTGGGCCTGCCCCTCCCCGGGATCCCGGCACCCCGGCCGAATTTAATTGTATCTATTTACCGAACCATGACGCATGTGAGCTACATACACGGCTCCTACAGGGTGACTCAATCCGACTCTCCATGCCCCGCGCCCGCCTCCACGTCGCTCAGCGAGAGGTCCCTCTCCAGCGCGTCTGCCTCGAGCTTCCGCAGCCTGGCGCGCTTGGCGTGCAGCAGCGGCAGAAAGTCGCTCCAGACCTCCGCCTCCTCGGCGCGCATCTGCTCGACCTTGGCCGACAGCGTCTCGTCCGCCGCCGAGAGCTCCGCCTGCAGCGCCTCGGTCCTCGCGCGCTGCGCTGCGCGCGCCGCCTCGAGCCGCTCCTTGCGCTGCAGCAGGTCGAGCAGCAGCGACGCGCCTGCCGGGGGGCGCGCGGCGAGGTGCGTGCGCGGGTGGGGAGGGGCGCTGGCGGCGGCCACGACGGCGGCGGCCGCGACGGCGGCGGCGGAGAGGCGAGGGAGGGCGAAAGCGACGGCGACGGGTCGATACGCGAGGGCGTGGGGGACGGCGGCGGGGATGGCGGTGGTGACGGCGGACCGTGGCTCACGCCGGGCGGCGCGTGCAGCTCCTCCATCCGGATGGGCTCCAGCTCCGCCGGCTGGCTGCGCTCGCTCCGCAGCAGCAGCTCCCTCCACCCCGAGTGGATCTTGTGCCGCCGGACAGTGGCCTGCAGGGGTGTGTATGTTTGTGATGCCTGTCTGCCTGTCTGCCTGCTGTCTGCGTGTGCGGCGGATACGTGCGTGCGTATTGCGCTCGCGCACCTGCAGCTCTCCCCGCCCGACAGGCAGCTCTGCCCACGCGGACACGCCGGCGGGGTCGGTCCCGAAGGTGCGCCTCCCCTCGCACCAGCGCGCGGCGAGCGTCCCTCCGCGGCCCGAGCTCCCGCGCGGCGTCAGCGTCAGCGTCAGCGTCCCGCTCGCCCGCTCGTGGCTGCCGCTCGCATGCGCGGCCGATGTCAAGGACGAGGGCTGGAGCTCGCACACCTCGACGTGGAAGGAGCCGTCGCGCAGGCGCCACTCGTCCTGCCGCCGGCGCGCAGCCTCGCACTCGTCCGCCGCCACGCAGTCGCCGGACGGTGGCAGCCGCACGAGGAGCGGATACCTCTTCAGCAGCGGCTGCGACACGAGGTAGAGGACGTCGCCGTGGCGGAGCGCGACCGGCTCGGCCGTCGCGATGGGCTCCGGACGCGAGCCGCGGCGCTGCAGGCCGGCGGGCCACAGCGCTCCCTCGCGGGAGCGCGCCCTCCACTCGCCGTCCGAGCCAAGCGCGAGCGTGAGCTGCCCGCCCTTGGCCCTGCGCGACACCTTGTTGGCGTCCGGTCCCTCCCGGTCGGCCTCGCGGAGGTCCTCCCGGCCGAGCACGAGCTCGCCGGCGGAGGCGGCGCAGGCGGGCGCCGCGTTGTCGAGGTGGACGAGCGAGAGGGCTGGGGCTGCGGCCGCCATCAAAGCCGAAAAAAGAATCGTCGCGGCCTGTGGTGCTAGCCGTGCTTTCGTTGGGCGGCGTCTGCCTCTTCCTATCTCCGTCTTGCAATATCTCGCCAATTCGCGCACGACCTTCATGCCACCTCCTGGCCACCTCGCGGTCTCTCGCTCTCGTCGTTCTCTCCCCTGCCGCTTCATCTTCTGACTCATCGCCTCGCCCGACGGTGAGAGGCCAAATGTGAAGAGGTAGCGCGGCAGAGTGGCACCGCACCGTCCTCCACAGCACCGTCCGGGGAGCTCGCCGTCGGCTTGACAGGCTCCATCGTCTGCATCGCCATGGGTCGTGCTGGTCCATGAGGTCTGTGCCAGGCCCAGTTCGTGCTCCATCATTTTTGTGATTGATTTTTTAGTCAAGTTGACTTTTTCAAAGCGCCGGACCCTTGTGCGCAGTGCGCTATGCATCGCGCGCGGGCAGCCGCCCGTCCACACCGCACTACACATCGTGGCTTCGCTTCTGCCCGACCGACGGGCGATCGGCGGCCCCGACGGGCTCGGCTCCGACGGCCGAGGGCCCGGCCGCTTCAGCAGCGGCGCGGAGGAGAAATGTGCGCACCAGAACCGGGTGTGCATCGGCGGTAGCGGCGGCTTCGGCCACATCCTCACTCACCAGCATCGTTGCCGCCGCTGCCCAGGCGCCAGCCCAGTCGTAGCCGTCTTCGTCGTCGACGTCTTCGCGTCCGGTCGAGGCGTCAAGCCAATCGCAGTAGCCGTCAGCGATGTCGACGTCGTCGTTCTCCGCCTGGATCAGTTCATCGCGGTGGTTCCACGGCCTGTCAGGAGGACTCGCCAGCTCCATAGCCTTGCGCTTGAGGCGCTGAAGCAGCAGGACGGCGGCGTGGCGCTGCGGATGACGGCTCTCGCGCGCGTGCATGCGCGCGCTGAGGAAGGCCAGCTTGACGGCTCGCGCTGTGGCACACGTCGGGAGAGTGAAGAAGGCTGCCAGGCTCGTGCATGAGAGGAGCGAGTCCACCAGAGCCTTTTGGTTTGCAAAGAATGGCAGGGCCGCTCTTTCGTCGTCGTCGCGTTTGGCGGCGAGCCTGTCCATTTCAGAGGGCAACACGCGGCAGCTCTCGCACTCCTCGCAATCATCCATGAGGTGGCGATCCCACGAGACCATCTGCATGCGACCGGCGTAGCAGCCACAGAAGAGCTTCTCGCAGCCGTTGCAATAGCCGCCGAGCGGATCGCATTCAGCGCAAAACAACTTGTTGCACGCCGGGCACGGCCCCTCCAGGTCTTCACCGCACTTGTCACATGAGGGCTTCACCGGCTTCACTGGCTTGCGGCGCGGCATCAAGCTTGCACCGTCGCTTGCTCTCTCGCCGCCGTGCTTCCGCGCACGCTCTGGAGTGGATGATTGGCGGTGTTGTTCACTTCTGAATCGCCGCGAGCTCGTAGCTGGTTTGTCGACGGCCTCGCGGCCGAGACATCAACAACATTGGCGGGTGGATTTCGCACTCCGGGCCCCCCGGGGCCCCGAACTGCCGGTGGCACGGCTGGATTCGGGACAAGGGCTGGGTGGGGTATTGAGCGCAAATCAAATCAAGAGGAGGGAGTGCGTGTCTGACGTACGAACGCACCGGGAACCAACAACGGTGTCGCAGGAGCTGCGCAGGAGCGCGCTCCCTGTACTCGGCGCGCTGCGCTGTCACTGTGTCACACTGCTCCGGTACTCGATCGGGTGTTCTTAGCTCTCCGCGACGCGGAGCGCGCGCATCGCGCCCTTCAGCTCCGCCACCTGGTCGAGCGCGTCGCCGAGCAGCCCCTTGGCCACGCCAAAGTCGCGCAGCTGCTCCACGCCGCCGCTCGCCCGCACCTCGGCGGCGTGGTCGGCCACGAAGCGGCGGCACTGCGCGAGGAGCCGCCCGTCGCCCATCGTGTGCGCCGCCTCGAGCAGCGGCACGGCTGTCGCCGGCGCGACGCTCTCCTGCAGCGCCTGCGCGCATAGCAGCTCGAGGCGCGGCACCTGGTACATCTGCGCCAGCTCACGCAGGTCGAGCGCGCGCTGCGCCCTGCCCTCCTCCTCGCCGAGGTCGAACTGGTCGGTGAGGAGGTAGTCGACGAGGGCGGTGAAGCTGGCGAGGTCGGTGTGGGACACCGTGACCTCGGCGGCGTCGCGCTCCTTCATGCCGATGCCAAACATGGTCAGGAAGACCGGGCGCAGAGGACGCACTTGCTCACGTGCTCGATGCGCTCCTCGTCGTCGCCGACCAGGAAGGTGACTTTCCCCTCTGGGAGGGTGGCGTCGCCCCGCGTCTTTGCGAGGTCAGCCAGGATGGTGGAGGGCGGAACGACGATCGGGGCAAAGGAGGGAGGCGGAGGAGGCGCCGCCACGCAGACCTGGCGGAGGCCACCGTCCGAACTGACCAACAGCGTGCTGCCGTCGGCGCTGATGGCGACTTCTTCTAGGCAGTCGAACCCCGCCGCGTCGCCCCCGCCGTCAGCGCTGCCCTCTGTGCCACTGCCCGCGATCGTCGTCACCTCTCCCGTCGCCACCTCCACCCGCCGGATCTTGCGGTTGCTGAAGTCCGCCACAAACAGCGCGCCGCCGTCTGGGCTGATGGCGATGCCACCTGGGTAGAAGAATTGTGCCGCGTCGCCCACGCCATCGGCGCTTCCCATGCCGCTGCCCGCGATCGTTGTCACAGCGCCCGTCGCCACCTCAACCCGCCGGATCTTGTGGTTCTCATCGTCTGCCACAAACAGCACGCCGCCATCCGGGCTGAGGGCAAGGCCACGTGGGCCGCAGAACTCCGCCGCGTCGCCCACGCCGTCCGTGTCGCAAAACTCGCCACTGCCCGCGAGCGTGGTCACCGCGCCAGTCGCCACCTCCACCCGCCGGATCTTGTTGTTGCCGCAATCCGCCACATACAGCGCGCCGCCGTCTTGGCTAATGGCAAGGCCGCGTGGGCCGCAGAACTCCGCCGCGTCACCAACGCCATCGGCGCCGCCTTCTTCGCCGCTGCCCGCGAGCGTCGTCACAGCGCCAGTCGCAACCTCCACCCGCCAGATCTTGTTGTTGTTCCAGTCCGCCACAAACAGCGCGCTCGCGTCCGGGCTGGCAGCGACGGTGTAGGAGTCTCCTGCCGGCAAGGCTGCCACGCGGCGCACGCGCCCGGCCGCCGAGACCTGCAGCAGCGAGTCCTCGGTCGCGACGTACCAGGCGCCCGCGTGATCGCTCGCAATGCCAACCTGACCGAGCGATAGAGGGCCGTCCTCGCCCTCGAGCGCCAGCGTGGAGACCTTTCCGACGACGCGCGCGCCAAAGATGGGCGCCTCGAAGCCATCCGCGATCGGGCACGGCCACAAACTCGCCGCCGCCGCTGGTGCGGGCGCGCTTGCGGGCGGCGGACGTCATCTGCACACGTGAGAAAATGAGAAAAAGAATTCTTAAGAACAAGCCTATCTCACAGCACACTGGCACGACAAGGGCGCAGACTGGCGCGGACTGGCACACACACAGGCTCACCGCGCGGCGGTTATTCACGAGGCGACCCCAGGGAACCGTGGGGTCACATCTCACTAATACAGTAAGCATGAATGCTGAGTCTACATACACAAGCATGCTCTAGACCTATGGCGATCCTCCTCCCTACCAGTCGTTTCCGTATCGACCTCAATGACGCCCCCACACTGCGCCGCCGCCGCCTCCACCGATTGTGCGCTCCCTGGATTGCCACCCAAGTTAATATGTGTGCACGACGGCAGTGCTCCGTTTCGGATGGACGAGGCGAGCGCCGTCATCCCGGCCTTGCAGATCCGGTTGTCCATGAGAAGCAGCATCTTCAGCTGAGGCATCGCGCCCGCCTCGAGGAGCGACGCCAAGGCCGTGGCAGTCTCGTCGCCCAGCTGGTTGTTGCTGAGAAAAAGCAACTGCAGCTTTTTCAGCCCGCCACGCGTGTGGGCCGCGCGAAGCGCCTGGACAAGAACGGCCCCCTTCGCGTCGTTCCACTTCAGCTTCTCAAAGGACAGGCAAGTTGCCTCTCCCGCAGCCCCGCCGCTCCGCAGCTGCTCCACCTGGCGCGGCGCCAGCGCCTCCTGCACCGGCACCGCACTTCCCGGATTGTCATGGAGGTAGATCTCCTGGGACGACGGCAACGCTCCGTTTCGGATGGCGGAGGCGATTGCCGCCATCCCTCCCTTGCCAATGTGATTGGAGTATAAAGCCAGCACTTTCAGCTGAGGCATCGCGCCCGCCTCGAGCAGCGACGCCAACGCCGTGGCCGTCTCGTCGCCCAGCTGGTTGTCTGTGAGCACGAGCTCGCCCAGCTCGGCCAGCGCGCCCCGCTCGTGGGCCGCGCGGAGCGCACCGATGAAGGCGAACCACTCTGGGCCACTCCAACTCATTCTCACGAAGGACAGTTTGTCCCCCTCTCCTGCTCGAAACGATCTGCCCCTCTGCAGATCCTGCTCGAAGGTCAACGGGACCGCGCATCCCGGATTGCCATGAACGCGAATGCTCGGTGGATGCCCTCCCCCCGCAGCCACGCCACGGATGGCGGAGGCGAGCGCCGCCATCCCGGCGTCGCCGATCTGATTGTTGGTGAGTGTCAGCACCTGCAGCTTTGGCATCGCGCCGGCCTCGAAGGCAGAGGTGAGCACTGCCATCCCGGGATCTGCAATCTGGTTGTTGGAGAGGTCCAGCTGCTTCAGCTCTGGCATCGCGCCGGCCTCGAGCAGCGACGCCAAAGCCGTGGCGGTCTCGTTTCCTAGCTTGTTGTCGCCGAGCGCGAGCTCCTTCAGCTGCTTGAGTCCGCCTCGCTCGTGAGCCGCGCGGAGCGCCCCGACCAGGTTAGGAGCGAAATTTTCCGCGGAAATCACGATGTCAACCCTCCCCAAATGGGTGATCTGATGCTTGTAGGGCTTGAGAGTGGCCTGCCATGCATGTCACAAGAAAGAAGGACTGTGGTTGCAGGAGAGTCCAATATGCAATAAACCACCACTCTAGTTGGTATAGTACCCCACCTTCACTCATCGAGTGATTTCTTTTTTAGTTTCCCATAAGTAAGGTAGGCAGGTAGGTAGGTTCGTAGGTAGGTAGGGGCAGGGAAGAGGCCGGGTTTTTGCAGATTTTCAGCATCCGGGCGGCCGGCCAAGCAAGAAGAACACATATGCCGATATGATACGTCCGTCCCCCCCACGAAGGCCGGCTCCTAATGTACCTCCGCTTTTGGGTGGCGGTCGCGCGCTGCCGACGGCGCTCGCCGGCGCTACGGCGCTCGCGGCGCGCTCGTGGCGTTCAGGGCGGCTCGCACACGCACACACACACACACACACACACACACACACACACACACACACACACACACACATGCACAGACACACAGCCCCTTCCCCTCCCCCCTCAAGGGCGAGGACACGCACAGGCCGCACCTCTAGTGAGGCCCGCATAGTATGTGGGAGACTCGTGCCGCCGCCCCTGCCACCCCTGTGTCAGTGTGCCTGTGGTACGAGAGACTGCCAGCGACAAGCTGGAGGCAGGTCGCTAGACTGAGATGAGACCGCCAGTGGATGTGGGAGTCCACCGCGCACCGCGCTGCGAGTCTATCGTGTCCCTTGTCAGGAGCAGGAGAGCCCCACCTGTCCCCCTGATCGTTCTTCCAAAATCCTGCTCGTGCAGGTGTGGACCCTGTCCTCGTCCCATCCCTCGTTTGGCGTGTCTGTTTTCTTTCTTTCTTTTCCCCCCCCCCACGAAGGTCTAGGTGTATTGTTGGCGAAGGCTGGATTCGGGTCCAGGGCTGGGTGAGGTATGAAAGGGTGCAAGACCGACAAGAACAAACTTCTTTAAATCTCTCTCGAACCGAGGAAGAAAGAAAGAAAGAAAACACGGGGGCGGCGGGCGCGCCTCGCAGCGAGAGAGCACCTTCGTGTATCGCGCGCCTTACTCCGGAGCAGCTGCCATGCGCTCCTCCAGCCAGCCCACGCAGCCCGCGCCGGCGCTTTTGGCAGCCATGCTGGTCTTCACCGCAGCAAATGCGATCATCTCCTTCTCGGCCTTCTGGGCGTCGCGGAACACCGTCGCTGAGCCGCCTGCCGCTGGCACCGGCACCAGTACAGCTTCCACGGCGGCGGCCCGGAGCCTCTGGGAGGCGTACGACGCACACCTGGCCGAGGCAAAGTATGTGGATCTCACGCACGCGATCGAGCCTGGCATGCCGCTGTGGGACGGCTTTTCCCAGCCCAAGTTTGGCGCTGCCGTCGCAAGAGTCGCCACACCAGGCTTCATCGCCGAGGGCGCAACGTACGGCTACGCTGCGCAAGGCTTCGTCGCCGGCGCGGTCTCGCTCGCGACTGACCAGATCGGCACGCAGCTCGACCCGCCGGCGAGTAGCCTGGAGTCACACGCGGTGGGCGTCGCCTAGCTCACGGCTTGTGCTGTCAGTAGGCGCACTGGAATGAGCTCGGCGCCACAATCTCCGATCTTCCCCCGACGGTGACGCTCCGCCCGCTCGTCGTGGTCGACATCTCGCGCAAGGTGGCCGCGGAGCCGGGCTACACGGCGAGCGTCGCCGACGTGCTCGCGTGGGAGGCGGAGCACGGGCGGGTCCCGGCAGGAGCAGCGGTGCTCTTCCGCTCGGACTGGTCGCGGCGGTGGGGCGAGTACCTCGTCGAGGGGAAGATGCCGGCCGTCTTCCCCGGGGTCGGGCTGCCGGCGCTCCAGTTCCTGCACCAGAACCGCTCCATCCTGCTGCACGGGCACGAGCCGCTTGACACGGACTCGACGCCGACGCTCGAGGGGGAGGCGTGGCTGATGCACCACAACTACCTGCAGGTCGAGGGCGCCGCCAACCTGCACCTCGTCCCGCCCGCCGGCGCCCTCCTCTCCATCGGATTCGCAAAGATCAAGGGCGGCGCCGGCGGGCTCGCGCGCCTCGTCGCCGTCTGCCCGCCCGCGTGGCCCTTTGGGGTCAGCGTGCGCGAGGCGCCCGCCGCGCCGCTGCCGCAGCAGCCGGCGCCCCTCCGCAGAAGCGCCGACGGGGTGCTGCGTCCGCGGCCCGGGGCGGCGCCGACAGAGTACTGCGGCGCCGGAGGCGCGCCGCTGGGCTGCCCACTCCCGGGGTAATAAGATAGTACATACAAATCGCTGTCCAGGAGCAGGGCCGCTGCACGCCCTGCACACAGCACACAGATATTAGGAGGCTTGTTCCTCCGTCGCGTGACCCGAGATGATTGTGCGCGTCGCCCGTCGGCCCCACGCCGCCACGCGGCGGCGCCGGATTTTTTTGGCACGCACGCTGGCTGTGCCGCGCGCGCACACACATCGCACACACCGTAAAATAAAAACAACAGCGACGCGTGGAGACACAAAGCAGGGCAGAGCTGTGCGAGACAACACGGACGCCGCAATACCCACACCCAGCCCTTTGCCCGGCCAGGCGGCCACGGCCACAGCGAGGGGGTGGACGCCAAGTGCGTGACGACACACGAAGTGCGGACGCCCCGCCGGCGCGGCTTTGCGGCGCGTCGGCGCTAGTTTGCGCGGCCGCCGTTCGCGTTCGCGAAGAAGGAGTACGCGAAGACGAGGGTGAAGAAGAGGGAGGTGTTTGTGAAGAAGAGGAGCGCGCCGCCCACCCACAGCGCGGTGCGGCCCCACTGGCGGGCCTGGTCGGCGGCGACCGCCCAGTCGGCAAAGAGGTTCAGCACGAGGTCGCCGCGCTGCCTGCCCGCCTCGGGGCGGGAGAGAGGCATCCCCTCGCCAGACACCTTGACGGACAGCCGGCGCGGAGGCAGCCGCACCCTCAGCGTGCGCGAGTCGAGCGTGCGCACCTTTGTGCGACGAGATGGACGACTCAATACTCAGTCTTATCGCGGGTGCAGTCCTCTGCTCTTATCGCGGGTGCAGTCCTCTGCTCTTATCGCGGGTGCAGTCCTCTAGTCTTATCGCGGGTGCAGTCCTCTAGTCTTATCGCGGGTGCAGTCCTCTGCTCTTATCGCGGGTGCAGTCCTCTAGTCTTATCGCGGGTGCAGTCCTCTAGTCTTATCGCGGGTGCAGTCCTCTAGTATTGTCGCGGGTGCAGTCCTCTGCTCTTATCGCGGGTGCAGTCCTCTAGTCTTATCGCGGGTGCAGTCCTCTGCTCTTATCGCGGGTGCAGTCCTCTAGGCGAGCGTGCGCACCTCATGCGACGAGCCCCGCACCAAGAGGTCCAGCAGGCCGCAAAACGCGACGGCGGCGAGGTCGTGCCCGCGCCGCGAGAAGCGCGGGTGCTCCTCCTGCGCCAGCTGGAAGCAGACGCCCGCCTCCTCGAAGGTGATGCGAGTGCCTTCCTTCCAGCCCGGCTTGACGTCAACCACAAACGAGCGCCCCTCGTGGCTCGCAGACTTTCGCGCGCCGCTGTACAGCTCCTCGAGCGAGCAGCGGATCGGACGCACGACGGCGACGGGCGCGCGCCGGGCGCCCCCGCCGCGCCCGCCGCCCCCGCCGCGCCCTCCCCGCCCTCCCCTCCCTCCGCGGCCCCGGCCACCCATCTGTCCGCCAAACAGGCCCTGCAGCATCTCGTTGAGGTCTCCGCCGGCCATGCCGCCTCCTGCAGGGGCGAAGGGCGAGAGGGCGAGGGGGGCGGGGCTGAGCAGAGCCTGCTGCCGCAGGGCGCAGGGAGCGCGGCGCGAGGGAGACGCTGGGAGCGCCGGCTGCCGGCGCCTCCCATGCCCGGCCCAAACCCGAAGCGCACGCCGGGGCCGCCCATGCCGCCGCCCGCCATCTGGCCAAACATCTGCGCAAACAGCTCGTTCGGGTCGATGCCGTGCATTCCCGCGCCGCCAAAGCCCGCCGACGGCCCGCCGCCGCCGCCGCCGCGCTTTAGTCCAGCCTCGCCGTACCGGTCGTAGATCTCCTTCTTGTTTGAGTCGGAGAGCGCCTCGTACGCCTCAGCCACCTCCTTGAACCGCCGCTCCGCCTCCTGGTCCCCGGGGTTCTTGTCTGGGTGCCACTTCATGGCCATCTTGCGATCTGTGCGCGGGCGGTCGGCACGGCGTTTGCGACGGGCGGAGCGTGGCGTTGGGAGGCAGAGCGCGCGGCGGCGCACATCCCTTCTTGATCTCCTCCGGCGTCGCGCTCTTCGAGACGCCGAGCGTCTCGTAGTAACCCATGGCGCCACCCTTACTCCGGGTTTCGCGACCGGGTTGAGGCGTAAAAGCGAAAAGAATTTTACAACAAAACTCCCTCGCACGACACTGGGCCCAGTGTCGAGCGAAAAGAATTTAAACAACACAACTCTCTCTCACAGCACACAGGCTCGACAGCGAAAAGAAACAGCTTGTGCATCCGTGTATACACGGGCAGGCCGAGTCACACAGTCCACCTGTGTGATGCACGCCCTGTGAGCGGGGCGGGGTGCGCACTGTACCTCTGTGTTCGTGCGTTGCCCATCTCTACGGGAGATGACTGCTCTATTTATTTATTACGGGCAGGCCGAGAGTTCTTTTTGGAGATCAGACCTTTCGGTGGTTCATGCTTTCAAGGTATCTATCATGCTTCATGACACGACACGCGGTGGTGGGAGCTGGTGGAGCTGTCAGCTGATCGCGTCGGGCCGAAGCCCGTCAGGCAGCACTCTCTCCCTAAACCCTAGCCTTCTCCCGAACCCTAGTGTGTGTTGGTTACCTCAGTGCTTTCACACCCCTCGCCCCGTCGTGTCCGTCCCCATTGTGATTGCGGACGTCCCCGACTACGTCGTCTCTAGAGAACGTATACAACCCCCTTCTGGTGTCGACCGCGCCCCTCGCGGGGGGGCACGGCCGAACGTGAACTGCTGACAGGGTTTACAACAAAAGGCGGTCACACACACACACACACACACACACACACACACACACACACGGTAGGTAGGTAGGTAGAAAGGTGAAGAACAGCCAGGCTCGGACTGGACACACACGGTCACATGTATGTATGTAGAAAGATGACTGAGCCCTGGCTGTCAGGCTGTCAGGTGCTGTCAGGTGATCTGTCGGGCTGTCGGGCACTGTCAGGCACTGTCAGGTGCCTCTGTCAGACCAGCTGTCAGGTGCTGTCAGTGCTGTCAGGTGCTGTCGGGTGCGTGTCTGACAGGCGAGGTGATCTGTAGCTGTCGGGTGCTGTCGGAGCTGTCGGGTGTTGCTGTCAGACGCTGTCGGAGCTGTCAGAGCTGTCAGGCTGCTGCTGCTGTCAGACGTTGGGCTGTTGCTGTCAGGTGCTGTCAGGTGGTGCTGTCGGGGTGCTGCCAGGCTCTGACACACATCAGCCACACTTATGACACTATCAAGAGGGCGCTGACTATCAAGGGGGTGCTGACGCCGATGACGCCGGCGGCTACGCAGCTACCCCCCCCTCCTACACTGGCCAGATGGCGGCGCAGAGGCACAGGCGGCGGCGGCGGCACAGACGGCGGCGGCCACCCCCACCCAGACGCCGTAGGCATATGACTGTAGGGCCCCAGAAGGCTAGCTGGTAGCTTCATTTGTAGTAGCACAGCCGCCGGTGCTGGAGAGGGGTCCGCAGAGGTGGGGCGGGAGGGTTGAAAGAGAGACCCATGACCATCCCATGACTACATGGACCACACTCACATGTCTTTGCATGTAATTTTGTTATACCCTCATGGGGCGCAAGAAAGAGGCTCTACGGGGTCTGTGTACGGTCTGTGCTGCTGTCAGGCTGTCAGCGCTGCTGTCAGGCCACTGTGTGCTGTCGGGCTGTCAGGCAGCTGTCAGGCTGTCACGTTAGGGCCTGACAGCGACGGGTCACCTCGCCTGTCAGGCTCTGCTGTCAGGCTGTCAGATATGTGCTGTCAGACTGTCAGAGAAAGTGCTGTCAGCGCTGTCAGGCTGTCGGGCACTGTCAGGCGCTGTCCGGGGTTTGCTGTCAGTCTGTCAGACCAGGGCTCAGAAAGATGAACAACAGTCAGGCTCGGACTGGACACCAACGCGGTATGGGTGGACGCGGGACAGATGATGACGACACGCACGAGCGACACACAGACACAAACAGGCTCACAAGACACACAGCCAGCTGGCTGCCACACACCCTGAGTTGGCGTACACATAACTCAGGGCCACATTCTCCCTGTCGCCCCCCCCCAGCCAGCACTCCCAGGTGCCAAGAGAACAAACAAGGGCACAACAAACAACAGACAACAGGGGCGAACGCGTGAGGCTAGAGCAGGCTTGCTCGGCCTCTAGCAATCTCCGCCGACCGCGAGGCCGGACTAGACCTAGTGGGGGGTAGAGGCTGGCGAGTAGAGGCCCCGCCCACCCAGGGTACCCCTCTCGAGGGACCCATTGGGCTCTTTCGAGGGCTCGCCGGGGCTCTGCTCCAAGAGACCTCGAGAGAGCGTGCGTGTGCCTCTACTCGCCAGGGGTAGAGGTGTCTCACGACACGAAAAAACAAAAAGCGCCTAGCAAGCGGGCGCTGGCGCCACCGCTTGCCGACCATACTCGTTGGCTACACGCTGTCCACCGCGTAACACAGGCATGTTGGTCGCTCTACGCCGAGCCCTCCTCGCGGCCATCCTGGCGGCGGTCGTCGCCGCGGAGGAGGTGCAGACCCTGACGGACGCATCGTTCCAGTCCTCGGTGCAGGGCTCGCCCTCCCTCTGGCTGGTCAAGTTCTACGCGCCGTGGTGTGGCCATTGCAAGAAGCTTGCGCCAGTCCTCGGTGTGTGCAAGACGCCCAGCGTCTCCTCCTCGCCCTCCGCCCCACATGTCGCTGCGAGGCCCTCTCCCTCGCCACCAGCTCGCGCACGGGACGAGAGAGAGCCTCGCTGCACTCACTTCCCCTCCCGCCGCCACGCACAGAAAAGTTTGCCGCCGACATCAAGCCCACGGAGCTCGGCGAGGGTGTGCGGATCGGCAAGGTGGACTGCACCGAGCACTCCTCGCTCTGCGACGGCCAAGGCGTCAAGGGCTACCCCACCGTCCTCCTCTTCCGCGACGGCGCCCGCTGGGAGATGAAGGCGCCGCGTACAGCCGACGGGCTGCGCGAGACGATCCGCAAGCTCAAGTCCGCGCCGGTGACGCAGCTGGGAGAGGGCGGACAGGCGGCGCTCGACAAGCTCCTCGAGCCCGATGGCGCCGTCGTTTTTGCGCTCGCCGGCACGCCGCCCTATCCCAGTCCACACGCCGCAAAGCACAAGCACGCACCGTCACCGCGCCTCTCCCTCTGACGCACCGCCGACGCACCGCCGACGCACCGCCGACGCACCGCCGACGCACCGCGCAGGGGCGGGTGCGGCGGACCCGCTGGCGGCCGAGTTTGAGGCTGCGGCGGCGGAGCTGCAGCTCGTCTCCACCTTCGCCGCCGCGGCCGGTCCCGACCTTCCCTCGCAGCTGGCGCCGCACCGGGGCTCGGTCGTCAAGCTGTCTCGCGGCGGGCCCTGAGCAGAGAGAGGAGAGAGTCGGAGCCCTGGGCAGCACCGCCGCACTGCAACTCCTCTCGGCCCAACCTTGTGCTCACCTACCAGCCTGCAGCCGCCGTGAACCTCGACGCACCGCACCCGGTCGCTCGCACAGCAGAGAGCTCCCGCCGCCCCACCCCGCCCACCCGGCGGCCGACACCCGCGCCGGGCGCGACGTACCTGGCGCCCGCCCGCCCGCAGGCGAGCCTTCCGCCGTCTTTGCGCCTCCGAGCGACGGGGCGCTGCCCGCCACGCTGCGCGCCTGGCTCGAGGCGGAGCGGTTCCCCGCCCTGTCCGTCGTCGAGCGGCACAACTTCTTCGGCATGCTCTCCAAGGACGAGCACCTCCCCGCCCTCTGCATCTCCCCTCACCGCACCCCACCACGCACCACGCACCACGCACCGCAGGACATCTCCCTCGCGCTGGCAGTGGTCGACCCGGACCCGGCCTGCGCCTCCGCCTCCGACGATGCAAAGGCGCCGCCCTCGCCGCCGCTTCCCCCGCCGGACCCTCTCGCCCCCCCCCCCCCTCTCCTCGCCGCCACTTTCCCTCGCACACGCATGCCTCACCGCCGCCTCCCCTCCCCGCGCCCAAGGAGCCGCCGGCGTGCGAGGCCGAGGTGACGGTGCAAGGGCCGCACGGCAGCGAGGGGCTCGGCGCGGCGCTGCGCGACATCGCCTACTCGCGGCCGCCCCTCGACGAGACGGGCGGCAACGCGTACCGCTTCGGCCTGCTGGACGGGCTGCGCTGGGGCAAGTTTCTGACAGAGGTGCCTACAGTACCCCCTCCGAGCCCCCCTCCGAGAGAGACGCCTCCCCGAGAGAGACGCCTCCCGGTCACTCACGGAGGTCGCCGCCCGCTCGCGGCCCTCTGCGCGCGGGTCGGACTGAAGCACGCACGTGGCCGTGCCACACACACGCACAGGTGGTCGGCATCGAGCGCAGCGAGCTGCCGCTGGTGCTGCTGCTGCGGGGCGGCTCCACGCGCTCCTTCCTGGTCGGGCGGGGGCCGCACGACGAGGCGACTGTGCGGCGGCTGCTGCGCGAGGGCGGAAACTCCGCCGCCCTCCGCTTCGAGTACACCGGCATGTGGGGCCTCCCCGCGCGGCTGTGGAGGCGGCTCGGCGACGCGCTGCCCTTCCTGCCGCTGCACCTGCTCGACTTTTTGCCGTGCGCGGCCCGTCCGAGACGCGTCCTCGCCCCTCGCCCGCCACGCACCCCCTCCCCGCGAACCGCCACGCCCCTCGACACACGCACCACGGCACGTCCACAACGTGGCTCACACCTCGACGCGTCTTCCCCCAGGCCCTACTCGCTGGCCGCGCTCGCTGTCTTGCTCGGGTTTGGCGCACTGATCGTGCTGATTGGGAGCGTGCCGCTGCCCGATGATGCGGCGGAGGGCGGGGAGGATTCGAAGAAGGAGGACTAGCGGCGGCGCGTTCTATGTCTCCTCTCGTTTGCGCGATGGCGGGGGCGGGGAGAGTAGAGTAGAGAGGGGGAGGGAGGCTGCGGAGCGTGGAGGAGTTTTGCGGCGTGTAGTATTGCGTGGATGCGCAGACGAGAAGCGTGCGCAGGGGCAGGGGGCGACGCTCGGAGCCGCTAGGGACGAGCGATGGCTGGTAGCGCTCACTCGGCCAAGTGTTAAGGTTCCTCGGGCCAGTTCCGGGGGCAAACTATGCCCGGCCCCTAGAACAAAAAATATCGGGCCCGGGACGCCTTCAGCTGGCGAGGCGCGGTTGAGCACTTTGGAGCGACTCGGAGGTTGAGCACAAGGCGAGCCTTGGCCGACCTCGGCGGCGCCGATCTGATGCTGGCTGCGCCACGGGCGACGGTGCGGCTGCTGCTGCCGCTGCTGCTGCTAGCGGGCGGCTGTGTGCAGTACTGCACAGCAGTGTCCGCAGGTCCGCGACCCTGTCGCCAAGGCGCTAGTTGCAGTAGGTGCTTCTCTGACTCGCGTTTTCTTGTGTAGGCTTCTCAAAGTCGCAGTATGACGACAGCGAGAAGGCGACGGTGTCATGGACAATCGACGCGCCGACAAACCGCGTGTACGTGGATCACATCCTCGGCGACAACGCCGACAATCGGTTTCAGATCTGGGAGCAGGACAATGTTCCGCAGCCGACTCAAGGCGATCCCTTCGAGATCGACGTGGACGGGGGTGGCACCGCAAACCTCTACCTCTTCAAGCTCGCCGCGCTGAATACCGGTGATTCGTGCTACCAGTGCCTGCAAGCTGCTTCTGCGGCCCGTGAGTGCCTGCCTGATACTCGATGCCAAGATAAGGCGTTCGACACAGGTAGCATGGCAATCAGCGAGAAGGCGCCCAACCAAGTGGATGATCTCGTCGACGGGAGCGATGAAGACCTCGACGGCCGGCGGATTGAGCTCGAGTTTACCATACCGCTGTCCAAAGGCTTGCCCATCACCAGCCTGGTGGTCCGGCGAGAGGCAGTGGGCGGCGCATCGGACGGCGTGATCGTGGACTACCGGATTGGGTGTGCCGCAGACATAGCAGACAACGAATGTGACCTCGTCACTCCGAATGGTGATTGCAACGATGCAGCAGCCGATCGGAATCTTGGACGCACCGAATGCGTCCGCCCATCGTCTGTTGAGATTGGATACGTTGTGGAGAAGTACGTCGAGGACAGTGCCACTGGCGTCAAGAGGGCAAGAGGCGAAATCTTCAGCGTCCTGCTAGGTTCATGGGAGAACGTTGACGCCAAGTACATCACGCCGACGCAAGAGTACAAATTTAGCGTGCTCGCCATCAACGACAAGGTGGACTACACGCCCGGAAACCCAGGCGACTGCCTCGTTGGCACCCAAACCTGCCAGGCGGCTGGGTTGTGGAGCGACCCGGTTACAAGGGCGCCGAAGCAGGCCACCCCCGACAAGCCGGGAATTCCGACGGCTTCGGTCAGCGACACCGCGCTTACCCTCCAGTGGGGTGTGCCCAATAACAACGGCAACACGATCACGGGGTACAGGGTCACGTGCGAGGACCGATCGACCTACACTAGGTCGGATTGGAGCAGGACGCCCCCGCCCTTCTACCTTGGAGCACTTCCGAGCGCTCCAAGCGCACCTACCCTGGAATTGATGCCAGCTACGATCACGAGTGGCACTCAGTCTATCGTCATCGATGTCAGCAACAGTGCAACCACGAGCGGCATTCAACTGGCGCCAGGCACAAAGTATCGGTGCCGGGTCGTGCCATACAACAATTTCGCAGTCAACAACGTCCTGCAGGGCGGCCTTACCGCCCCCGCCTTCTACTCGGAGTGGAGCACTGAGTTGGCCACTCGCGCAAAGGCGCCCGAGGCGGTCAGTGAAGTTGAAACATGCACGGCCGTTCCGCAGGCGACAACTGATATGGACGGGATGACATTGCCGAGCGTCAACTCGCCGAACCAGCAGTTGCAATACACCATCGCATGGACGCCCCCGAGGCCAAACGATGACATTGCCGACTCGCCGGGACTTTGGCGCTACTTCTTGACCGGGACAGGGACCGGCGTGGTACCCTCTTCTGGCGCGGTGGCGGCAAGCCGCCAAACGGGCTCCGGCGACGACATGAAGCAGGAGTACGACTTCGCCGGCCTAACCTACAACGAGCAGTACAACCTCTGCGTCGAGTCGGCTGGGCAGGGTTGCGACAGCGGTAGCTCGTCGGAGTGTCTTCGGTCGAACGCAAAGCGGTGTTTCACCTGCCCGCTTCAACCCTTCAACCCCGGACCGCCTGAAGTGGACCTTTTCGATCTTACTCCGGGCGGCGACGGCAGTGCGACCTCGCTCAAGATCAGGTTCAAGGCGCCCACTGAGCTGTACGGCTCCACCGTCACCCACTACTCCTTCTCCATGTGCGAGGGCGCTTCTTGCGATGAGTTTAGCTGGGCGAACCGGAGGCGCTACATGTGCGGCTCAAACTCGGTCAAGAAGTTCAGCGATAACCGCGATAACTGCGCCCCAGCCGACCTGACGACTATAGTGAAGGACGGTGACACGTGGTTCGAGTTCAGCATCGCAAAGTTCGGCACCAGCAAGACTGCCAACAAGAATGTCGAGTCTGGCAAGACGTATCGGATTAGTGTGCGGGCCGAGGACAGCACCAATCTTCGGATCGGCTTCCGCTCCGACACGATCGCAGGCAAAACGGCGCCGGTGCCAACGCTGCTCTCAGAAGACGTGACCAGCAACGCTCGCGACATCACGGTGCAGTGGGACAAGTACACCTATGACGGGGGCGATAGCTACGCAGACGAGTTCGACGTCTACTTATGCAGCGGGGCGACGTGCTCGAGCTCTGGCTCGTCAATTGCCAGCGCAACCCTCAGAAGCAGCAGTGTTGGCGGCGACTGCGCAAGCGATGGCGGAATCGACGACCCTGGGACCACAGGCTGCAGCTACACGTTCAGTGGCCTCACGCCCGCTGTGCCGTACTCCGTTGTGATTGTCGGCAAGGTGACCGTTGCAGTGAACGGCGTTGCCGGTCAGACCTCGGGCGACTCTGCCACAATTGATATCCAGACGGCAACGGACAAGCCCGAGCAGCTTCTTGCGCCCTTACTCGGGCTGCGAGAGACACGGAGCATGCAAATCAGCTGGAGCGACCCTGACGTGTCATCACGCACGCCTGAGGGAGAGTGGCTGAACGGCAACGCATTTCAAAACTACAAAGTCGAGTACTGCGAGTGCACCGACGACAGCGACTGCAACTCCAATGATCCTTGCGGCTCGACCACGCCGCTCTCAAAAACAATTGAAACAGAATCAACCAAAACGACGACGGTTTCCGGTCTGACGCCCGCGCAAAAGTACGTCTTCCGCGTGATTGCCAACAACGGGCAAGACTCTGAGCCGTCGGAGTGGAAATTGGCAGCACGCGCCGACTGCACCGAGGCGCCAGACCAGGTGACGGGCGTCGCGAATGTCAACGCCGTCACCACCTCTCGCGCGATCGCACTCACGTGGAACAAGCCGGACACGAACGGCGTGGACATCGAAAGGTACCTTGTCGAGTGGACGACCTCGGCGCCCAGCGGTGCTGCCTCGCAAGTCACCACCGATGCCACCGAGTCCATCACGATCGAGCCCCTCATCCCCGGCTACGACTACAGCTTCACCGTCAAGGCGTACAACGGCGTGAAGCGTGATGAAGGAGATGCGTGCGGGACGGGCGGCGGCGATGGCTACGGTCCCAAGAGCGACCCGAAGAGCGTCGCCACTCTAGACGAAGTGCCTGACCAGCCGTACGCGCCAACAGTCCCCGACGACGGCCGCCTCACGCGCAGCGTTGTGCTGAAGAGATTCTCAGTCAACGGCAACGACAACATACGGAACAAGGAGGTAAGCGGGTATCGCTACTGCGCGACGACAACGGGGTCGGGGTCGTGCCCCGATGACACCACCTCGTGGCCGTCTGTCTCCGGAATCACCGGCAACACCAACGACGGCAGCACCTTCCGCGTCAGTGGTCTGGATCCTGCGACGGACTACACCTTCCGCGTGGTTGCTGTGAACGATGAGGGGGACTCGTCGCCGTCAGACCCAGTCGACGTTGTACGCTCTTTCTCGGACGACACTTTTGATGATTGCCGGGAGCAACCCGATACGATGCTTGCACCCCTCCTCGACACCTCGAAAGAGCAAGACGGGCGAACCACGTCGTCAATCTGGCTCAAATGGACGCGACCCGCTTCCAATGGCGAGCCGGTCACCCAGTACCGAGTCTCGTGGACCGTCGAGACTCGCGCAGGTGGGGTCGGTGTGCCAGGCAGCGAGACTCTGTCAGCCCCGGACGAAGCAGAGGTATCACGCGAGATCGACGGGCTGCAGCCCGGGAACATTTACACCTTCACGGTCGAGGCGTCCAATTCCGTACGTCGCGGCGTCGATGCAGCGTGCGGGAGCACTGGCTCTGATGGATGGAGCATCCCATCTCCGACTAGCTCGCAGTTGAGCACCCTCCCCATCAAGCCGGTGGCGCCAGGCGCCCCAACCCTGATCGCCAGCGGAGGCACGTCCCTCACGATCCAGTGGTTGGCACCCTTCGACAACGGAGATGACATCTTTGAATTCTTCGTGTACTCGGAAGCCTCCCAGATCACGCTGCCAGGCAATGGACAGTACGGTGCCAAGGTGCAAGTGGACGGCCAGGCACCAGAAGGCATGTCATTTGAGTGGAACCCGCAGAACCTCCGCCCCGTGACGGAGTACACCTTCCGCGTGAGCGCGTGGAACGACGCCGGCGAGTCCGACCTCTCTCAAGCGGCTGTCTTCGCCACTGACGTCTACGAGCCGGAGTACCCACTCAACATCGAAGCTGCCGCGCGAAGTGCCTCGTCCATCTCTCTCGGTTGGACACCGGCCGTCAACAATGGCCTCAACATCACAAAGTACGAGATCTGCTACAATGAGCTTCAGAGCACCTCGACTCCTGAATCTGTCTGCGGCAAATCAAACTCGGGATGGGAAGTGGCCTCGGGGACTCAGACCATCGACGTCTACCCTTCCGCGGGGGACCCGCTCAAGGCGTCCACGGAGTATGAAGTCAGTGTGCGAGCCTGCAACGCCTATGCGCAACCGGAGCGGTGCCCAGCAGGTGACTCCAGCGAGGAGTGCAAGAGCGGAGCGGACGGCTGCTCGAACTGGTCGCCTTTCGTGACGCTCACAACCACCTCGAGCGGCGACCTCAAGCCGCCAGCTCCCGTAGTGAGCCTTGTCAACAAAACCAGCGCCGCCGCCTTCTTCAAGTGGCTCGTCCAGCCGAAGGACAGCTTCCCCACCCTGGGCACGACTGCGATCTCAGTCTTCAAGCCCACGCTCACCAACAGCGGGACGGGCGGCGTTGACGTGCTCGACCTCATCACAGGTGCCGCCTTCAGCGAAGGGGAAGAGTACTTGCTCTCCGTCACCGGCCTGAGCAGCGCGACGAACTACTCTTTGACCGTCTCCGCTGGCAACGTCGATGGATTCGGTGAGGAGTCAGACGTAGTCTCCTTCATCACCGAGGCATCGGTGCCGGAGGCGCCCGACGCTCCCGCTTTCGACAGAACGCTGCCAGACGTCAAGCTGAAGCTCTCTGGTGCAGCAGCCGACAACGGCGATCCCATCACCGAGTACCAGTGGCAGGTCAAGACGTCGGGCCAGTGGGGAAACCCGACGGACTGTGGGAGCGGTCCCAACGATAGCAAGTGCAGGGACATCGCCGACGCGTCGTACTCGTACACGTATCAATCGCAGAGCTTCGACTTTCGCGTCCGCGCGTACAATAGCCTCGGCCCCGGCGAGTGGTCCGAGGCGACCACCGTGACTCCCACGGACCTCCGGCCGGCCACGCCGAGCCAGGTTGAGGTCACGGTGCCCAGCTTCGGCTCAATCGATATCAGGTGGTCTGCGGGCTCTGGCCCCAGCGCGCCTGCGGACAAGTACGAACTACGGATCACCGAGGGAGACTGTGCCATCAGCTGCA